>NW_007062034.1:7600-37841 GCF_000164805.1 Carlito syrichta
GAAGCGGCCACTGCACCCCAGTCTGGGCGACAGGGTGAGACTCAAAAAAAAAAAAAAAATATATATATATATATATATAACCCTTTATGGACATAGATAACACAAATATATTCAAGATGCGGAACATTAACTATCTTTAAACGTTTAAAATTTTACCAACAAGAGCACTGAGGAAAAGAGAAAATGAGTAACGTGCCAGGGACACACAGCTGAAAAAGAAGAAAAACTGGAACATATGAGCCCTTGCAGTTGGCAGAAGGGGCCCTGATTTTAGCCCCTACACGACCAATTTAGTTACATATAGCATATTGCAACATAATCTGTTTATGGATATAGATTTTTCACAGTTTATGAAAAAAACTTAATTATCCTAGATTTTCCTTTTTATCATTTTTAATTTTTGATTTCTAATTTTTTTTTTTTTTTTGAGTCAGAGTCTCACTCTGTCACCCAGGATGGAGTGCAGTGGCACGCTCACGGCCACCGCAGCCTCGACCTGCTGGGCTCTGGCCATCCTTCCGCCTCAGCCTTCCAAGGAGCTGGAACCACAGGCACGTGCTGCCACACCTGGCTCATTTTTTGATGGAGCGATGAGGTCCCGCCAAGTTGCCCAGGCTGGTCTTAAACCCCTGGCCTCAGGCAAACCTCTCACCTCTGCCTCCCAAAGTGCTGGGATGACAGGTGTGAGCCACCACACCCGGCTTTTTATTGTTTTTTAGAGATGAGGTCTCCTCTGGACTCACGCGGGCCTCCTGCCTCGGCCTCCTGAGTAGCCAGGACTATAGGCACGCGTCACTGCCCCTGGCTTTTGCCTGCACACTGCATCAGTCTCTGAGTACCTGGAGCATTCTTTGAGCTGTACAGTAGGTTTTCAGGAGCTGCACTTCCCAGACTTAACTGTGCGTGAATCACCGCGAATCTCGTTAAAGTGCAGGTTCTCACCCTGCATTTCTTACAGACTCTTGATTGTAGCTGCTGCAGGCCCAAGGCCACACACTCAGGTGCTGGTGCCCAGTTCCGGTCTGTAAACTGCTCAGACAGAGCAGTGTCGAATCTGTGTGAACACTTCCACTGGGAACTTTATCTTAAGCACATCAGGACACCTTTCTTTTTTCTTTTAGGTGTTTAACCTTGATGTCACCACCTGTTGGCTTGCCTTTTTTTCTTTTTTTTGAGTCTGGTTCTCACTCTGCCACTGGAATGCAGTGGCATGATCGCAGCTAACCACATCCTCCACCTCCTGGGCTCAGGTTATCCTTTCGCCCCAGCTTTCCTAGTAGCTGGGACTACAGGTGTGTATCATCACACCTGGCTAATTTAAAAAAAAATTTTTTTTTTTGTAGCAACGAGGTCTTAATATTTTGCCCAGGCTGGCCAACATATCAAGACCTTGAACTCCTGGGCTCAAGCAATCCTCCTGCCTTGGCCTCTCAAATTGCTAGGATGACAGGCATGCATCCAGTTTGATTTTAAAGTGATTTTTAAAAGGCTTGTTTACAAAGGTGTTCAACATGGCAGCTGAGATTATTGGTTGCATCAAATTATTGGTTACGTTGGCCAAACTAGTCCACCTCGAGGTCATTTCAGGTTAATGAGGCTTTCCCAGAAAGACCACAGTCTTTTTTTTTTTTTTTAAGTTGGAATCTCACTCTATGGCCAAGGCTGGAGTGCAGTGGCATGTTCACGGCCACCGCAGCCTCGACCTCCTGGGCTCAGGCAATCCTTCCATCTCTGCCTTCCAAGTAGCTGGAATCACAGGCATATCCCACCACTCCAGCTAATTTTTAAAATTTATTGTAGAGACGAGGTCTTGCCATGTTGCTCAGGCAGGTCTCGAATCCCCGGGCTCAGGCCGTCCTCTTGCCTCGGCCTCCCAAAGTACGTGAGCCACTGCACCTGGCTAGGCGCCTTCTTTTTCAAGAGCTAATCTTGGGGAAAGGGACTCTCACTCATGTAGGGCTTTTGCTTATGGAACTCCGCTGGACAAGCATGGGCCGCCTGGCCACGGGGCAGCCCTTCTCACGGGGTCGGGCTTGGATCCAGCCTCTCTCGTGTCTCCCTTCCTGCGCTGCTGCCTTGTTGTGATCCAGGGCTTAATCCCAAGAGGCCTTTCGACTGCCCTGGCTGGAGAGCAGCCCCTGCTTGCTCTCCCGACCCCACGCCATGGCATCTTTGGTTTTTTGTCTTCTCCATGGCATCAACACCGAAAGCGGGCTTACATATGGACATATGCATGCAGGTGTATGCATACGTCTGTGTGTGTGGAGGGAATGGCCACCTTTTGCTGGAATGCTCCTTGCCAAAGGACCGACACCCTGTGTGTCTTATTTTACTAGCTTCTCGATACATATTCACTGAATAATTAACAAATGTTCATTTCTTAGAGTGTTCGGACCGCTATAACGATAGTATACACTGCTGGACGTGGTGGCTCACACCTGCAATCCCAGCACTTTGGGAGGTGGAGGCGAGAAGATTGCCCGAGCCTGGGGATGTGAGACCCGCCCAGGTGATTGGGCAAGATCTTGTCTCTACAGCAAATCAAAGAATTAGCCAAGCGTGTGGGTGCACACCTGTGTCTCCAGCTACTTGGGAGGCTGAGACGGAAGGATCACCTGAGCTCAGCAGGTCGAGGCTGTGGTGGCCGTGAGTATGCCATTGAACTCTAGCCTGAGCGACAGAGTGAGACTCGACTCAAAAATTACTATCAACTGGGTGGCTGATAGACAAAAGAACTGTATTTCTCACAGTTCTGGAAGCTGGGAAGGTCAAGATCTTGCACCTGCTGATCTGGTGTGAGCCCACTTTCTCGGAAATGGCACTTTCTTGCTCTGTCCTCAAACAGCAGTTGGGAGGAGGGTCTCTCGGGCCCTCTTTTCTTTTTAATTTTTTAAAAAAATTTTTTAGTTGGAGTCTGACTCTGTCACCAGGCCAGAGTGCAGTGGCACACTCACGGCCACCACCACCTCGACCTGCTGGGCTCAGGCGATCCCTCCGCCTCAGCCTTCCAAGTAACTGGAACCACAGGTGTGCATCACCACGTCTAATTTTTTTATTTATTGTAGAGACGAGGTCTCGCCAAGCTGCCCAGGCTGGGCTTGAACCCCTGGACTCAGGCAGCCCTCTCGCCTCTGCCTCCCAAAGTGTTGTGATGACAGGCGTGAGCCACCACACCCGGCCCGCGGCCTCTTTTATAAGGACACTAACCCCACAGATGAGGGCTTCACGTTCAGGACCTAATGGCCTCTCCAAGTTCCCCACCTTCTGGTCATATCATCTTGGGGTTAGGATTCAGCCCCAAATTTGGGGCAGACACCCACATCCCAGCCACAGCAGCTTGCGTGTGGTTTTGTTTTCAATGCCGTCATCTGCAGTTTGACTGCAGTGGGTGAAACAGCCAGCGAGCGCTTCACCGGCCTGTGAGGGCCCGTTTCCAAATCCGCTGTCACAGGGCACGTCACATCACGGAGGACCCGCAGATGGCGCCGTTTCTCTGGGAATGAGCCCTCCCTGGCGGACTTCCTGCCGGCGGCTCCCTCCGGCTAGTGGGTCCCTGCGCGGGCTTGGCCGCCCGAGACGCGTTCTTGACCTTCCCTGAGAATCCTCGGGTGGATTTCTGTCTGCCCCCAGGCAGAGCCCCGAGGCCCCCGGTTCCACGTGTCCTCCTGGACACTTTGGGGGACCCGGGACCGCGTTGAGCAGTAGATGGCACTGGTGTATCCGAAGCGCCCAGCGGGCCCCAAATCCGTTTCTTCCTCCTGGAAATGCCTCCCAGAACAGGCCGGAGTCCAGGCTCAAGGTGACCTGGGGAGGGCGGAGGAGGTCTGGGGCCCTCGGACCAGCGACGGAACCCTGGGCTCCCGCTTGGCCGGGACTGTTCACTTGAGTTCTCGGGGGCTCGGTTTCCCCATCTGCCAAGTCGAGATCACAACAGTGCCTTCTGTCCGAGAAGAAATCCGAGACGTCACGCGTGTTAGCTCGCTTATCTAGAAAGGAAGCCACGAGTAGATGGATGTCTGCCTAGCCACAGCAACGCAGGAGGCTCGCAGGAGGCTCGCAGGAGACAGAAGAGCGGGGGAGGCCAGACCCCAGGTGGTGGGAGAGCTGGGGGGCCTTCGAAGTGTCCTGCGCTCGGGCTGTGGGTGGTCCTGAAAGCGTGGAGTCTCGGGGGCAGGTGGCTCTCCCAAGAACGGAGGGCTTGATGGCCACATTCAGCACAGGCCGGCCCCGCGCCGTCCGTCAGGGTCCTTGGATGGCGCTTTCACCTCCCAGTGCCGCCCTCCCGGCGTGGCCGGGAGGCGCTAAGAATGTGCCAGAAAACATGACGTGCCACGGGCGTATCGCCGGCTGCAAGGAGGCCTGCGGTCTGAAGCCACGTCCAACCGGCCGCCCAAGCCAGGCATGGGGAGCCCCGCTTCCCGTCCTGACCCAAGCTGTCCTGTGGGTCTCTGCACCCACGGGCTCTTGAACTGGTTTTCTTTTCTCCAACCTCCCACTGCCCAGCTGCCCCCCTCCCCCGCCACGCGCGCATAGAAACCACACGCCTGGAGCTCATCCCGGCCGACTTATTCGACGATCCCCTTCGTGCCCGACAGCCGGGATGCCCGTGGTGACTCCCGAGAACTCACGGCCCTGGCCCCTCGGCGACGCGGGGCTCTGGCCCCTCTGGGACGCAGCTCTGGTCTCCTCTGCAACACGCCGCCCCACAACTCCCTGTTCTATCCGCTTTTGCTCTGTGCTCCCTCTGGGAATTCATTCCCTTCCTTGTGTCTTCTCTCTGGATAAAGGTGCTCATCCCACGGTCTCATCTGCCAGCGCCCTTTCTCCAGGGAGGCCTGCCAGGCCCCATCCTGGTGTGTGTCTCCTGGGCCCTCATCTCGTCCACTAGAGTGTAAATTCCCAGGGGGACCTGGACCTAAGCGGGGGGTGGTGGGGCGGCCTCACGCCGCTGTAAATTCATGCTCAAGTGCGGCTTCCTCCTTCAAGTCTTCTCTGATCCGTCTATATAAAATTTGCCAGCTGGGCGTGGCAGCTCATGCCTATAATCCCAGCCCTTTGGGAGGCCCAGGTGGGAGGACGGCTGGACCCCCGCCCCCCCACCGGGAGTTTGAGGTCAGCCTGGGCAATACAGCGAGACCTCATCTCTACGAAAAAGGGAAAGCTTAGCCAGGCAGCTACTCGGGGCTGCCGGGGTGGAAGGGTGCAAGCCTGGGTTCAAATCCTGATGCTCCTTCTCACTGGCCGAGGGGCCTTGGGCAGAGTCACCCGTCCCCAGAGCCTCCAGTGCTCCTCATGGTCGACGAGCTCACGACGCCTGTTGTGAGCATGGAGGACATGACACAGAGTGTCAGGCGTGGTGTAGGCCACGCCGGCTGTCTCTTCATTCAAATGTCCAACATGTGTGTTAGGCAGAGCACGCGTACTCAACAAGTACCGAATGAATGAATGAAGTAGGAGGAAAATCACAACAGGCCGACGCTCGTATGTGGTGACTCGGTTCCTGATGGTATGCCGGTTTTGCAAATGGGCTCAGAAAAGGAAGCGCTTTGTCTAAGCCCCATGAAGCGGTTCCAGACCCAGGGTGGGCCTCTGCCGGCGGGTGGCCACGAATTGCTGCTAGCTCCTTCCACACCACCGTGTCCCCAGAGAGGACGCCCACGGGCTGAGCTCTGCCGAAGAAGGTGCCCTGGACATCCCACGGGCAGGGGGCCGCGGGACACCCCTCCGAGTCCTTCCCAAGGCCAGAGGAGACTGGTTGGCAGCTGCAAAGGCCTGGCCCGGGGACCCTCAGAGACGTTACTTTGTGGGAGGACACAGAGGCCTGGGTGTCAGGGTAGAAGAGGCAGGGACACTGGCCGGCTGCCTCCTGCCTCAGCCCTTTGCAAAGGCTGTGTCCCAGAACGAGGCCTTCCGGGAGGAAAGTGGCCAGGACCGTCCCTGCTGGGAACTGCTGGCTGCCACAACTTGCCGACCGACCTGTGGGCTGCGCTGCGTTTGTGGTCAGAGGGGTGACATCACTGGCTTCAGAAGGAGCCGTGTCTGGGGGTGCAGCCCTAGCCCCAGGGTTCACACCCCCTGCTGTGCTGAGTTGAGGGTGGTCACCAGCTTTTCTCGCTGTGGAGACCAAGTCACAAGCAGGTGGGGGTGGGCTTGGGGTCCGGCAGAACTGGGCTGAGCTCTGCCTGTTCCTCACTGCCAGGTCCTGAGCAAACCCACCTATTCTCTCTACACCACGGACTTCATCTGTCAGAGGGAATAAGACATTTATTCCTCAGTTCTGGACGCTGGGCAGTCCAAGAGCCAGACACCGGTAGGCGTGGCATCTGGTGAGGGCCACCTCCTCAGAGACGGCACCTTCTTGCCGTGTGTTTTTGAGTGATGGAAGGGGTGAGGGTCTCCCGGGGGTCTCTTTTATAAGGGCATGAATCCCATTTCATGAAGGCTTCACCTCCTGATTTGATCAGCTTTCAGAAGCCCTGTTCCCTCATTTCGTCACCTTGAGGATTAGCGTTATGTATGAAATACCTAAGTATGAAATACCTAAGTATGAAATACCTAAGAGGGTATCTGTAAGCTTTAAGTAGAAGAATGCATGGAACGTGCCCAGAACCAAGCCGGGCACGTTGGAAGCTCCCAATAAATATTATCTATTATATTATAATCATCATCATCATCATCATTATTGAATGAGAACAGTGATCCAGACATTGACATCCATTGTTTATAAGAAAAGTTTCTAGAAAGCACATTGCCCCCACCCTGTCTCACGTGGCAACTCCCAGCACTGGGCCGGAGTGTTTGTTGAATGACCAGGAATGGCTGTGGTTTAACCTGGGAATTTTAGTCAGTGTTGCTCTATCAGGAAATGTGAGGCGGGGATTCCCTGATACCTGTGCTCACAACCCCACCTGTCTGGTAGAGGTCTAAGCGTCCTCATCCATTCACTCATTGAAAAGTTTATTTTTTTTTTTGAGTCAGAGTCTCACTTTGCTGCCCGTGCTAGAGTGCAGTGGCACGATCACAGCTCACTGCAACCTTGACCTCCTGGGCTCGGGCATTCCTTCTGCCTCAGCCTCCCAAATGGCTGGGACTGCAGGCACATGCCACCACGTCTGGCTAATTTATTTATTTATTTTTAGAGATGGGGTCTTGATATGTTGTCCAGGCTGGTCTCAAACGCCTGGACTCGAGGGATCCTCTCGCCTCAGCCTCCCAAAGTGCTGGAGTCACAGGCACGAGCCACTGTACCCGGCCTGTCGTTCTTCAAAACATTTGGGCATAAAGTACGACTCTGGGTCAGGTACTGTTCAAGACACCGACATACAACAGAGAGAGCTAAGCTAGGTCTGGCTCCTGCCTCGAAAAGCCAATGGGAGCCAGACCCTGATCAGATCATTGATTGATGATAAAAGGACACTCAAGGGAAGGGAGCTGTTTTATGAAAGGAGACCCGGATGTGGGGTGTGCACATGTGACTTCCAGGTGGGAGTTGTGCCTCAGGTGAAGTCAGAAGGACACACAGGCTGAGTGGGGACTTGGGCACAGGGAGAGAGGGGAGGGGGGAAGGTTGAACCCTGCCAGAACCTGCAGGAGTTAGGTAGGGCGAGGAGGACACGCCCTTCGACTTTGGGCGTGCTGTAAGCAGAACTTGACCATACCAGGGACATTCATAGCCACCTTTGTTGGGCTTGATCTCAGCGGTGAGTGGGAAACACTATCTCTTGTGGACAGGGAATGGGAGCTACGTTCTCAGCAGCAGAACTGGAGGAGAGGTCTTCAGATCAAACACGACTCTGGCCCATGCTGTCCCAAGACTGCGGGAGCCCAAGAAATAAAAGTCACATCCAAGAAGACCTTGTTTTTCTCAGCTCTGACCTGGCTTCTTGGTGAGATTTCCCCAGCGTACCTTGGCCTACATTCATCTACATTCAAGGGCTGGATGGAAAGCCAGCAGACCAGGGGTCCATTTATGGCCCTGCACAGCCCACTGCCATCCCCAGGAGCCAGGAGGCCTCCAGGGACAGTGGCTATTCTGACCTGCCGTGTTCCCCGCCCAGCACAGCGCCAGGCTCATAAAAGGCTCAGTGGTGGTCATGAAATGATTGAATCTAAAGACAAAGCAGGCAGGGGCCAGCCAGAAAGCCAGGCTCCTAGGAAAGAATAGACACATGGCCAGCTGTCCTGCAAGAGCCCAAGTCTCTGCTGTCTCAGTGTGTCCTCGGGACTCCAGAGAGGCTCTTCCCAAATGACCTGCTAATCACCCTCTATCCTCCTCTCTAATTACTTTTCTTCAAGGCATTCGTCATAGCTGGAAAAATGTGTGTGTGTGTGTTATTTGTTTCTCCCACTAGACCATAAGCTTTATTTGAAAGCATTTAAGATATGCCTTTCCATTGCCTTTGGCTTCTATATTTTCTTGTACAAGTCATCTGTCAGTCTTTGCTTCATTTTATTTTTTTGTGTCAGAGTCTCACTCTGTCATCCAGGTCGGAGTGAAGTGGCATGCTCACGGCCACCACAGCTTCAAGCTGCTGGATTCAGGTGGTCCTTCTGCCTCAGCCTTCCAAGTAGCTGGAACTACAGGTGGAACTACACCACCATGCCTGGCTAACTTATTTTTTTTTCTCATTTTTTTAACTTATTTTTTAAATGTATTTATTGTAGAGACTAGATCTTGCCAAGGCTGGTCTCAAACCCCTGGGCTCAGGTGATCATCTCACCTCCACCTCACAAAGTGCTGGGATGACAGGCATGAGCAACCATGGCCAGCTGTCTGCCAGTCTTATAATTGCTCCTTGGAAGATAATGCTCTGTGGCTGCTTTTAATACTTTGTCTTTAGTTTTTAGGGGTTGGACTAGGATGTTCTGGGGTGGGATTTCCTAGTTTTTAATCTTGCTTGGAGCTCATAGAACTTCTTGAATAGATTGATGTCTTGTGTCAGTTTTAGAAAATTTTCAGCCATTATCTCTTTCAATATCACATCTGCCTCAATCTTTTTCCTCTTTTATGGAACTCCAGTTGCACATATGTTAGGCCACTTGACCATGTTCCAGGTCTCCTTCACTCCGTTCTGTTGTTTCCACTCATTGTGTTTCAGTTTGTATATATTCTATTGACCTGTCTTCAAGTTCTCTAACTCTATGTTCTACTGTGAGCATTCTAGGAAACCCCTCTCATGAGTTCTCAATTTTAGACAGTGTTTTCTCAGTTCTATGGATACTATCTACTTTTTCCATAGATTCCAGATTCTTGATTAAAACTCTCCATTTTCATGTTTTAGGCATCATTTCTTCTACTTTTAACATATTAGATGGGGCACCGAAGGTCCTGCCAGTAATCCCAGCACTTTGGGAGGTGAGTGGGGGTGGGGGGTGGAATTGCTTGAGCCCAGGAGTGGGAGGCTGCAGAGAACTCTGATCAGACCACTGAACTCCAGCCTGGGTCATAGAGCAAGACTCTGTTCTTAAAAAAATAAATTGGCTAGGTGTGGTGGCTCAAGCCTATAATCCCAGCACTTTGGGAGGCTGAGGTGAGAGGATTGACCAAGTCCACGGGTTTGAGACCAACCTGGGCAGCTTGGCAAGACCTCATCTCTACAAAAAATTATCTGGGCATGGTAGCACACACCTGTAGTTCTGGCTACTTAGAAGGCTGAGGTGGAAGGATTGTCTGAAGCCAGTGGGTTGGCACTGGGGTGGTCATGAGCATGCTACTGCACTCCAGCCTGGGTGTGATGGCTGAAGCCTGTAATTCCAACATTTTGGGAGGCCTAGATGAGGGGATTGCCTAAGCCCAGGGGTTTGAGAACAGCCTGAGCAACTTAGCAAGACCTCATCTCTACAATAAACCAAAAAATTAGTCAGACATGGTGGCGCACACCTGTCGTTCTGGCTATGTGGAAGGCTGAGGCAGAAGGATGGCCTGAGCCCAGCAGGTCGACTCCGGGGTGGCCGTGAGTGTGCCACTGCACTCCAGTCTGGGTGACGGAGTGAGACTCCAACTCATAAATAAATAAATAAATAATTCCAACTCATAAGTAATTAAATAAATATTTTAAAGGATGTTATTTAATTTTTTATAGATTCTAAATTCTTAATTAAAATTCTCTATGTTCATCTTTCATGCATCAGTTCTTCTATTTTTAGAGTATTAATGATTATCACTGTAAAATCCTTCCTGGTTAACTCCAAAATGTACATATTCTGTGGATCTGCTTCTACTGCCTGTTTTTTCTTCTGGTTGCATTTCTTCCTCTTTGAAGTCACATACATTTAAAAAAATCATATGCTGGCCATTTTGTATGAGAAATCCATAGACGCTATGGATGACATTATTTTCCACCAGAGCGTCTTCCTTCCTCAACAGTTGAGCTTCATTTGGGCTGGGACAGACTTTACTCAGGCTGTGTCTTCCCCTGATTTATACCTGATCTCTGCTCAATCCCCTCCTGGACTTTTGACAGAGACCCTGAAGTTTCTGTTTCTTCACCTCCATGGACTTGAGCTCACCTCGTCCTTTGCTGATTCTTCGGCTTTCCAGGGTCCATAAAATATAATGTTTGCAACATTCCCATTTTTTTCCTAGTTGTGGCAGGATCCCATGCTGCTCTGACCCTATTGCATTCTATGCAGAAGTGGAAGTTGGGAGAGCCATTTTGTTGTTATTCACTGCTGTGCTCCAAGCACCTGAGAGAATATTTGGCACACATTGGACGCCCAAGAAATACTTGTTGAATTAAGCTGAATCCAACACATCTTGGAATTTATATAGAAAACTCAGATTTTCATTTTGATTCCAGCTATGGGGACGGTGGAACTGCTACTGAAAATCTCTGAGACTCAGTTTCACCATCTGTAAAATGGAAATAATAATCTCTACCTATAGAGTTGTGGGAAGAATCAAGAGAGCACTGCATGCAATGTACTTAGCCCGGTACTTTGCACATGGGGAGACCAAGGAAATTGAATATGAAGATGGCACTTATTCCACTCATCTTGCTGTGCTGTGGGTGGGTTTCATCGCTGTTAGTAGTGGCAGGGGTGGTGGGGACAAACTAAGGGTCTGAGAGACATTTAGAAGATAGAATTCGAGACGTGGAGATACGAAAAGCAGACGCCGGCTCTAAAGCCCAGCCTGGCATCGTGGCCGGAGAACGGGCATTCCTGGACCAGACCTGCCTGGGTTCCAGACTTCTCTGTTGTGCAGGGCTTTCTTCGACTAATGACAGAGATCCCCAATGTTATACGCATGCATGAGCAACGGAATGGCATTCCCATCTGTGTGGGCTTGGTGGAGGTGAGAGGGATAAGCCCTCACGTCCTTTCTAACTTGACACGAAACCCACTGGGTCTGCAGACAGGGAGAGCCAAGTGCCATCCAGCGCTTTCAGGAATTGTTCATCAAGTCCAGTCATGTGAGGACCTTGGAAGCCCTTGCGGTTTCTAAATGCCACTGGTGTGTGGAACAGATTTTAGTTAGCCCAGGGTTGTTGGAACCTTTCATCAATCTTGCCATTGGATCAAATACCTGACGCAACAGTTGGAGATTCTCTAAGCCTTAGCAATAAATAGCAGGAAGAAGAGGCTTAGGATTCACTAATCATGGCTCAGCCTCAGGTTTGGGAGAATAAAGCTTCTTGCTGAATGCATGTAGGCCTTCCTGGTGCTGGGCATTAAACACCTCTCTCTCTCCCTCTCTCTCTCTCTCTCTCTCTGTCTGTGTGTGTACATGTGTGAAACAATTTTCAGTTAGGGGATTATTTATTAAACAGAAAGATTTCCCAAATAATGCAAATGTCTTCTAATCAGCCATTTTTGAAAGAAATCAGTGTCCCAGCAGTATGATAGGTTTCCTTGGCAGTACAAGATAATTACACTAATCACATCAGGGGACCAGGGTTTCTGAAGGCATCTGGAATGCAGAGAGTCTAGGATCTGCTTTCGAAAAACTTGCATTTAAATGCATTCTCAAATCATTTTGTACAAGGGGCCCCCCCCAAACCTGAAATTTATTTATAAAAATCTGTGTATTTATCCTTACATGTTCAATCTTCAGTCAGCTTCAAAGTGCTCTCTGCTGGATGCTATACACCTATTGAGATGCCTTTTCCACCGCTCAAAACAGTTTCTGAACTCATCCGTTTGGATGGCTTTTCGTGCCTCTGCTGGTTTCTGTTTCACCTTTCCCACACTGGCAATACGTTTCTCTCTGCTAACTTTTTTCATCGGGGGGAACGAAAAAGTCACTCGGGACCAGATCGACTGAATAAGGAGGGTGGGCACAGGGGTCCTGCCCTTTCTGGTTAAAAACTGCTGGACACTCCGTGTGGTGTGGGTGCATTGTCATGGTGGAAGAACCCATCACCCGTTTGCCAGAACTCAAGGCTTTTTCTTCCCCACGTTGTGACGTAACCTTTCAAAACCTCCAGATGAAAACGTTGGCTGACCTTCTGATCGGGAGGAGCAAATTCTGGGTGTACTACAAAAGGTAATTCTGGGTTTTTTTGGGGGGAGCCCCCTAGTATAGATACTGGTATAGGTAGGGGCATATATTTAGGTATAGACGTAGGTATATGTATATATAGATACAGATGTGCCTAAAACTATAATCCTCAGAGATTCTTGGTCATCCCTGAACCTCACTCTTCTCATCTCTAACGTCCTGCGTGACTTTTTCATGGGATTAATAACCGCCTCTACCCATGGGAGTTACTGTGAGGATTCAGTGAGCTACCATACTCTCAACTTCCGGGCAGAGGATCTCTCATCTTGCATGTTTCTTTTTCCAACTTGTCCAGGTTATCTTTCCAGCTTCCTCTTCCTGGGGAGCTTCGGAATCATTGTGTCAACCGATCTTCTCTTTAACTTTTGCTCACCTGCGCGCTAAAGAACAGCTGCGATTTCAGCCCGTCCCCAACCCTGCCAGGCATAGGCTCCGCTTGGCAGGGGACGCCTCCTCTTCCGCCTTCTGAGAGCCTGCGGTCTCTGTCCTCTCCTCTCCGCCTGCACCTGGCAGAGGGGGGAGAACTTGCTGAATGCTGGGAGGGTTTGTTCATCCTTCCATCGGCCTCCATGGTGATGGGATTTCTCTGGGCTTTGCCGGGCAGCCTGGCGAAGTCCTGACAGTGATGCCGATCCTGACATTATCAGTTATTATGACAACCACACCACAGGTACTGTGTGTGAGTGTTTGTTCTTGGTCAGGAGCTGTGCCAGTCATTGTATGCAGTCTTATCTCATTATGGTCTTCAGTGCAGTGCAGGGGTTGGGGACTTTCTGCAGAGGGTGCGTTTTTCTTTCTTTCCTCCTCCCTCCCTCCCTCTCTCCCTCTCTCCCTCTCTCTCTCTCTCTCTCTCTCTCTCTCTCTCTCTTTCTCTCTTTCTTTCTTTCTTTCTCTCTCTTTCTTAGTTCAAATCACCCAGGCTGGAGTGCAGTGGCACGCTCACAGCCACCGCAGCCTCGACCTGCTGGGCTCAGGCAATCTTTCCACCTCAGCCTTCCAGGGAGCTGGTACTACAGGCATGTTGCACCACACCTGGCTAATTCTTCTTGATTTATTATAGAGAGGACAGCTTGGCAAGTTGCCCAGGCTGGGCTTGAACCCCTGGGCTCAGGTAATCCTCTCACCTCCACCTCCTAAAGTGCAGCGTGAGCCACCTCGACAGCTAGGTAAGTGTTTTCCACTTTGCCACCACCGCAGCCTCGACCTGCTGGGTTCAGGTGATCCTTCCACCCCAGCCTTCCAAGTAGCTGGAATTGCAGGCATGTGCTACCACACCTGGCTGATTTTTGGTTTATTGTAGAGATGAGGTCTCGCCAAGTTGCCCAGGCTAGTCTCGAGCCCACGGGCTCAGGCAATCCACTCGCCTCAGCCTCCCAAAGTGCTGGGACGGTAGACTGAGCCACCGAGCCTGGCCTGTTTTTTTTTTTAACCCCATCTTCTATGATGCTGCTTGCCTTGGGCATGACCATCAGGGTGAGGGCCACACCCCAGGGTCACCAGCGCAGTAAGGCTTTCCTGGAATGGAGCCTTTGCAGATGTCCAGGTCGGCAGACTGCTGGAAAGCCATTGTGAGAGGGACCCAGGTGCCACCGTCAACCTGGAGTTTCTGTTGCTCACCGCCAAACCTCATTAACTAAGGCTCACTTTGTGCCTCAATTTCCTGTTTGTGAGTGGTAAATAACAGCAGTGCTGCCGGGCGCAGTGGATCACGCCTGTCATCCCAGCACTTTGAGAGGTGGAGGCGAGAGGTTCGAGTCCAGCCTGGGCAAGATGGCAAGACCTCATCTCTACAATAAATCAAAAATTAGCCGGGTATGGTAGCGCACACCTGTAGTTCCAGCTACTTGGAAGGCTGAGGCCGAAGGATCGCCGGAGCCCAGTGGGTCCAGGCTGCGGTGGCCGTGAACTTGCCACTACACTCCAGCCTGGGCGACAGAGTGAAACTCTGACTCAAAACAAACAAACAGCCAGCGCGGTGGCTCACACCTGTCATCCCAGCACGTTGAGAGGCAGAGACGAGAGGATTGCCTGAGTCCAGGGGTTTGAAATCAGCCTGGGAAACTTGGCGAGACCTCTTCCCTACAATAAATAAAAAAGTTAGCCGGGCATGGTGGCGCATGTCTATAGTTCCAGCTCCTTGGAAGGCTGAGGCAGAAGGATCGCCTGAGCCCACCAGGTGGTGGCTGCGGTGGCCGTGAGCGTGCCACTGCCCTCCAGCCTGGGCGGCAGAGTGAGACTCCGACCCCAAAACACAGGAGTGCCTTGCAGGATGTGTCCGGGCACACGGAGTTAAATGTGAAATGCTCAGAAAAGGGCCTGGTGAGTTGTGATCCATGATGGGGCTTGCACTGCTCACATGCTCTGGGCGGGGGTCTGGGATCAGGAGACCAGGGCTCAGGGAGAGTCCATACGACAGCTGCCCTTAAAATCACTGCCTGCCCTGTCTGTGTTTATTTATTTATATTTGAGTGGGGGTCTCAGTCTGTCGCCCAGGCTGGAGTGCAGTGGCACCACTGTAAGGATCATGGCTCACGGCAGCCTCCACCTCCTGGAGGGCTACTTGGAGGGCTGAGGCGGAAGGATTCCTGTGTCCAGCAGGTCGCAGCTGTGGCTGTGGTGACTGTGAGTGTGCTGCTGCACTCCTACCTGGGTGGCTGAGTGAGACTCCGACTCAAAAAAAAAAAAGAGAGAGAGAGAAAGGGGCTGTGATGATGGGAGCTTTGGCAGCCACCTTGGACCATGAGGAGGAGCACTGTCCCAGAGGACTGAGGATCAGAAGGCAGAGAGAGCTCTCCCCCAGAGAGAGCTCTGGGAAGCTGGTACACCAGGCCTGGGTTGTTAAACAGCTAACTTTTTGATTTATTGCAGAGACGAGGTCTCGCCATGTTGCCCAGGCTGGTCTCGAACCCCTGAGCTCAGGCAATCCCCTCGCCTCTGCCTCCCAAATTGCTGGGATGACACGTTCTCTGTGATGGGAACATGTCATCACAGAGGCAAGTCGCAGCCTCTCCTGCAACAAGCCGCAGAGCCAGGAGTTGCTCCAGAGTCCGATTCCAAACCCCCCGCCCACGCATCGCCTCCCAGGGCCTCTCCCCTCTCTTTGTCCCGGAAGCATGTGGTGGCGTGAGAATCCTAGCCACGTCCGGCCGCTCACCCCGGGTGGCCGTGCGCTGTCACCTGCCTTCTTTGTGCCTGGGCAGAAGCAGGGATGATTCGTACCCGCCTCCGGGCTGTCGGATTGCAGGAGGTGGGAGCGTCAGGAACCCGGTGTGGGGAGACGGCTTTTTCCCCTTCCACGGTCTGCGCCTGGTACCCACGGCATCCCCGGGGACCGAGCAAACGTGAAATGCGGAAGGCACGAGAGAGACGGAGCGGAGCCACGAGCTGAACGGCACGGCTTCTGGTTTCCACCTCCCTCTCTTCCACAGCTGGTGGATGCCCACTCGGCCCCCCGGAGAGCTGCCCTTGTGTGGGCTCCTCCCGGTGGGCCGGGGCCGAGACCCCAGGCCGGTCACGGATCCTGGCCTGCGTGAGGCAGGAGGGAATCTCGGCGAGGCGTCTCCCCCACGCACGCGTTTGTGGGGTGGTGAGGGGAGGCCAGGAGCGGCTGAGTTTTGCAAAGGCGGTGGCAGAGGTGGGGGCAGCAGCCCGAGCCCGGTCCCCACCCCGGCACGCCCCCCGAGAGGCGGAATATATGGGTATGTCTCCATCCCGTTGCATGCGGGCTAGCTGTGGCTGCCTTGGTTGATAGAATACAGTGGAAGAGAAGTTCAAGCCTAGGTCATCGGCAACCTGGGACCGTCTTCCCGGTTCTTGTGCAATGCCTGCTCTCGGGAACCTTCTCAGAATCCGGCCACTGCACTGCCCGAGGCACAGAGAGGAGCTGTGTGGTGACAGCCCAGCCGTCTGCCAGCATCAGCCTCCAGCCATGGGAGAGGCCGTCCTGGACACCCCGTGCCGTCGGGTCTTCAGACGACAACTACAACCAGGGGAGAGACCCCAAGAGCGCCCAGCCGACTCACGGAGCCACGAGGCGATACTGCTGAGGCTGTCGGTCCTTAGTGCACATTGAAATCACCTGGAGATTAAAAAAAAAATGGGTGCTCAGACCTCATCCCAGATTAACTGAATCCGCGTCTCGAGACTGGGCCGGCGTGATTATCATGTGCGGTCAGGGTTGAGAAGCATTGGGCTAGACCTTGTGAGCCGTGGTTTTTCCCGGTCATCGGAAAGATCTGGAAGCACAGCGGGCTCTCTGACTCTTTCCCGTGGAGGGGGCGTATTAGAGGGGCCAGAAGGGAGATGGGAAAGCCCTCCGGCTTTCAGTGCTTGCTAAGATGAGCAGAGACAAAAGCCGAGGGTTCGATGCTTGCTGGCTGGATTTTCTGAAACGACGTCACACGCATCCTTCCATCTTGCTCTGTTTCTTGCTCCTGGCTGGTCCCCCCCAGGCGAGCGCCGTCCTCGTGTCCGTCTGTCCCGGGGAGTCTCCTGCTGGTGAACCCTCCCTGGTGCCTAGATTCTTTCTCCTGGGGGTTGGACGTGGCCATGCCAATCCCCACCGACAGCCCGCTCAGGCATGAACTAGGGTCCTTAGTACCCCAGAGGGTAACATGGTGCTTGCACTTGGCAGTTCAGTCAGACATTCAAAGTACGTGGAATCAGGGCCTTTGAGACCCCCAGAGCTGACAGCTCTTGGAGGCAGCCTTTTCCAATCCCTGGATTTCATAGGCAGGGAGGATACGTGAGCTCTGGAGAGCTCAGGACCAGACCCCGCTAAGGACTCCTGCCGCCCACGCTTCTCTGCACGTCTTGCTGACCTAGTGATTCCAGACCATTCGCCAATACCCTGCCTGAGGTCCATCCTCAAGCTCCAGAGACCTCACCCTGGCTCCTGGGTTGGTGACAATCACCGTCATGTACAAAGGAGAGTCTTTTTGTAAATGTAAACCATTGCATGTCACGCCCCTCTTTAAGCGGGTTTCCTAAATCCACTCCCTCCAGGGAGCCAGAAGGCTTCTGCCCAGGTAGGAGAGGCTGGACCCGACCTGGCTTTGAAAGCTGTGAGGACAGAGGTATGCCAGGATTCCTGTCTCTCCCTCATTAGCGCATCAAGGGCAAAGCCTGGAGGCTCTCAGGGGTCCCTTGTCTGGATGGGAAAGGCCAGGCCACCAGAGAGAAGGGAGGACCTCGGGATGTGAAAGCAAGCCGCCAACCCGTGGGCCAGGAGCGGGGACAGGGCAGAGGGCCGCAAAGCAGCACCTGTGTTCTCATCTTCCACCCTGGATCCAAGCGGCCAGCGGTGGCGCAGTGGGGTGTCAGAAGAGGGAGAGGGCTGCCGGCTGTCTCCCAGGAGACTCCCTTCCAGAAGGTGCCGGAGGGTCGCTGAGGCACCCAGCATTTTAGCTTTCTCCGGAGTGGCACAGCGGCTGGACGGACCACCAGAGGGCCCGCCCCGGGCCAGGCGAGGTGGCGCTCAGGCCTGCGGGCTGGTTGGAGATGGCAGACGTGGGCAGTTTGGGAAGGATCCCGCACCTGGAGCAAGCCGAGTTCAGACCAGGAGCTCCCCTGGGCTCCGGGGCTTCAGTGTTAGGGGGGACCTATGGGTGCCAGGGCACCTCTGAGGACACGTCGAGGTCTCTACCCTTCCAGCCGCTGTCCCCACATCACCTTAGGGAGCAGGGAAGCGGCAGGGGCAGGAAGAGGCCAGCTAAGAGAACAGGTGTGTGAGTAAGACTGAGATGCTCTTGGAAGGCTCAGATCTGGGAAAACTCCATACAAGATCCAAATTACATTTTGCCTCTCAACCCGCGGGTGAGAGCCAAGAGGAAGGCTGGGTTTATTCCACATTTCATAAGATTTTTTTTCCCCTATACTTCTTGATCACAGCACAAGTTACATGTGTGACCCTGATTCAGTCACTGCCATTGAGCGAGCATCTGCTTGGTGGGGGCTGTGGTACTAGCATTGGGTGGCGCAGAGCCTGACAAGGAGATGCACTGGAGGAGGTGTCCTTGTAACTAGAATTGTTTTTCCAGTCTTCTTTACAGCTCTGCGCTGTAGACACCGTCACCCGGCCTGACTGAGGAGAAAATCAAGTTCCAAGCGACTCACCCAAGGTCACACATTTTCATCAGTGGCAACCTCAGAGCCAAAAAATGGCTGTTTACTTTTTTTTTTTTTTTTTTGCAATTTAAGGTCACGTTCTTATTTTACATGCCACTGAGAAAGAAACACAGCTAGTTCTCGAACTATGACGCGGTATTTGTTCCGCATTTAGAACTTTTATTGTAAACTTGTAAAGAGGTCTCTTACACTCGGTTAGATGTCGGTTTTGATCATTTGCTATTCTTTGGCTTTGATTTGGGGGCGAAAACGTTTTTTTATTCTCCTCTTCCACATCGGCAAAGTTTCCCTTTATGGACTTTTTTGTCCCCAAATAAAAGCCAATAAAGCAAAGTTGCTCAGGCAGAGATTGGGTGACTAGGGAAGGTGGAGCGTGGGAGTCATGTCGTGTTTTGGTCACAAGCTGCCGAACACTCAGAACGGCATGGGCGGGCACGCTCGTAAATCGCCCGTCATGAAATAGGCAAACACATGACAAGAATCCCCCCAAAATGCCACTGAAGCCAAACACAGCCTCTCACAGCTAGCTGGTACACAGATGCCGATGAGTTCCCAGAATTCTCCTCTAGCACCGGAAGCCTGGACTGCGAGGGGCCCACCCTCCAAAAATAATTCCAAGCCGGGCTCGGTGGCTCAGCCTGTCATCCCACGCCTTTGGGAGGCTGAGGTGAGTGGATGGCCTGAGCCCGCGTGTTCGAGACCCGCCTGGGCAGCGAGACCTCATTCTACAATAAATCAAAAATCAGCCAGGCGTGGTAGCACATGCCTGTAGTTCCAACTACTCGGAAGGCTGAGGCGGAAGCATCGCCGGAGCCCAGCAGGTCGAGGCTGCGGTGGCCGGGAACGGTCCCTGCACTCCAGACTGGGCGACGGAATGAGACTCCAACTCAAAAAAATAATAATAATAATTCCATTTGGTGGGGGGAGTCCCCTCTTATATATAGGAAAATAATGAGCAAAATAAATAGGTTAATTATTTCTAGAATTTCTTCACATTCAGATCCTATTTCTTTTAAATCACTTCTCAGTTCACAGTTGTAGATATTCTCTGTGTAGTCAAGTGTGTCGGTGAGGCAACATATATTTTTTAAAGCTTTATATTTTGGAACAATTTCAAACTTAGAGCAAAATTTCCAGAATGGTACAAATAATTCCTTTTGTATCCTTCAGCTAGATTCCCAAGTTTTTGTATTTTATTATATTTGCCTGTCATTTCTGGGCATGTGTGCGTCAATGTGCTGTATCTTTTTCTGAATCAAATGAGAGTAAGTTGCATACACGGGGTTCTTTTATCCTTAAACACTTCAGCATGTCTCTCCAAAAGAAGGATATTTTCTAATCTAACTATGGAATGATGATGAAATTAGCAATGAAGCAATGCTATTATATAGCTTACGGACCTACAAACATAATTCAGATTTTACCATTTTATCAATAATGTCTTTTTATTTTTTGAGTCAGAGTCTCACTCTGTTGCCCAGACTGGAGTGCAGTGGCATGCTCTTGGCCACCGCAGCCTGGACCTGCTGGGCTCAGGCAATCCTTCCACCTCAGCCTTCCAAGTAGCTAGAACCACAGGCACGTGCCACACCTAGCTAACTTTTTGATTTATTGTAGAGAAGAGTTCTCACCAAGTTTCCCAGGCTGGTCTCGAACTCTTGGGCTCAGGCAATCCTCTCACCTTGGCCTCCCAAAGTGCTGGGATTGCAGGTGTGAGCCACCGTGCCCAGCCACTAATGTCTTTTAAAAATAAATACATAATTTAAAAAAACATATATATATATTCTGGCTCAGGATTTAATCCAAGAGCATGCATTACACTTAGTTGTGTGTGTATATATATGTATGTATATGTTTATATGTTTATTCTGGCCTAGAATTCCATCCAGGATCATGCATTGCATTTAGTTGTTATATCTCTTCAGACTCTTTTCATCTAGAACAGTTTCTCAGACTTTCTTTGTCTTTCTTGATCTTGATAATTTTGAAGAGTCCATGTGAGTCATTTTGAATAAATTCAACATTTATACAAAATTTATACAAATATGTATACACTCAGTTCAGATTTGTTTGGTATTTCTTCATGAGTAGATTCTGATTTTGCATTTTGGGGCACAGTCACCACTGAGGTGGTTATGTGGTCTTCTCAGCACCTTATGTCAGTTTGTCCCCTTGGGTGAGGCTGGCTTTGATCACTGGACTGAGGTGACGTCTGCCCATTTCCACTGCTGGCAAGTAGCTGCTTTCCCCTTCGTAGTTAATGACTGTCTTACAGGCAGACGCTTGGAGGCCGTAAATACCCTGTGTCTCCTCGAGACACTGTAAATACCTGTTGTCTCTTCCACTGGTACCTTGCCTGTGTTCATTATAACTGAGGATTGTCAAATGGTGAGACGCAGAGTATTCGTTGCCTGCTGTGGCTATAAAAAGTGGCACAGATTTAGTGCCCTAAAACAACCCAACTTGTTGTCTTAATTTCTGTGTATCAGAAGTCAGAAACTAGTCACACTGGACTGACTCACGGTGTCACGGGGCTGAGTTCCTTTGGAGGCTCTGGAGAGAATCCATGTTCCCGTCTCTTCTGGTTTGGAGATGGCCCACTGTCCTTGGACTGTGACATCACTGACCTCTGGTTCTGTCACTGCGTAATCTCCTCTCGCTTTATCCCCCTGCCTCCCACTCTTGAAGACTTTTATGATGACCTTGGGCCCACTGGACAACCCAAGGTCATCTTCCCATCTCAAGGTCTCGGCTTTATCCCATCTGCGTAGTTTGTTTTGCCGTGGAAGGTCGCGTATTCAGAGGTTCCAGAGAGCAGGAGACGGATGTCTTGGGGAGGGGCATTATTCTGTCCACGTCGTACAGTGATTTCTTTTTTTTTTTTGAGTTGGAGTCTCACTCTGTTGCCGAGACTGGAGTGCACGCTCCCGGCCACCGCTGCCTCGACCTGCTGGGCTCCAGCGATCCTCCCGCCTCAGCCTTCCAAGTTGCCGGAACTACAGGTGCGCGCCAGCACGCCCGGCTAATTTTTGATTCATTGTAGAGACGAGGTCTCGCCAAGTTGCCCGGGCGGGTCTCGAACCTGCGGGCTAGGGCAATCCGCTCGCCTCCCAAAGTGCTGGGGTGACAGGCTGAGCCACCGAACCGGCCTAGTGATTTCTTAAGAGCGTGCCCCACTATTGTCCCAGACTGCAGGTGTGTACGTGCAAGAACGGCTACCACCAGCCACACTGATTGTAAGATACATCCTGAACCCAGAGACGTTCAGATGTGAAGAGAAGGCTTCACCGGCATTCCGAGGACGAGGCGGGCCTGTCTCCCGTGGCCGTCTCGAATGCGGTGGGTGGTTCACCCTTCGGCAGTGTGTCCCACCACTTCCCCGGCATCCGCGATCGCGCTTCCTGCTGGGCGTGGGGTGATGAGACTCCCAGCTTCGGCCTTGGATGGGGCTTGGGTCTGTCTTCCGATGGGAGAAACGGAGAAGACAGCCAAAGCGGGAGCGATTTAGCAAAGGGCACAGACGTGGGAAGGACGGAAAGCAAAACTCCCTGCCGGGCTGGGGCAAGTGGCCTAATCCGCTGCAGGGCGCAGGGCTCTGCAAATGTCCATCAGACAGGTGGGCGGAGTCAGGGCAGCCCAGAAAGGCTGGGGTTCAAGCCCAGCAGTCTGACTCCGGAGCCCAGGCCTCCCCAGAGGGCCTTCCTGTCCGGGGAAGGTGTGGAGGGGCCGCTTGCAAACGTGAATTGACCTCTACGATCCCCGCTGAAACCCCGTTCAGACTCGTTCCCCGTGCGTGATCACAGGAGCAATCCCGGCGGGCTCATGTGACAGCCGCCATTCTGCCGCTGTAGGGCTCTCTGCGAATCCTGGACTTCTCCTGAACTGGGTGTTTGTTTGGTGTGTTTGCCTGTGCGTGTCTGTGTGTGAGTCTGTGTGTGTCCGTGTGTCTGTGTGTATGTGCCCGTCTTTGCGTGTCTGTGAGTGCTTGTCTCTGTGTGTGTCTGTGTGAGTGTGTGTGTGTGTCTGAGTATGTGTCTGTGTCTGTGTGTGTCCATGTGTCCATGTGGGTGTCTGTGTCTGTCTGTGTGTTTGTGCCTGTTTTTGTGTGTCTGTGTGTACTTGTCTCTGTGTGTGTCTTTGTGCATGTCTGTATGTGTGTGTGTGTCTATGTCTGTGTCTGTGTGTGTCCGAGTGTGTGTGTGTCCATGTGTGTCTGTGCCTGTCTTTGTGTGTCTGTGTGTGTTGGTCTTTGTGTGTGTCTGTGTGTGTGTCTGTGTGTGTAGCTGTGTGTGTATCTGTGTGTGTCTATGTCTGTGTCTGTGTGAGTGTGTGTCTGTGTCTGTGTGTGTCCATGTGTCTGTGTGTTTATTTGTGTGTGTCTGTGTGTCTGAGTGTGTGTCTGTGCCTGTGTGTGTCCGTGTGTCTGTGTGGGTGTCTGTCTGTGTGTATGTGCCTGTCTTTGTGTGTCTGTGTGTGCTTGTCTCTGTGTGCGTCTGTGTGCGCGTCTGTATGTGTGTGTGTGTGTCTACGTCTGTGTCTGTGTGTGTGTGTCCGAGTGTGTGTGTGTGGCTGTGCCTGTCTCTGTGCGTGTGTCTGTGTGCCTGTGCCTCCTCTGTGCGTCTGCGCGTGCCTGTCTCTGTGTGTGTGTGTGTGTCTGTGTGTGTCTATGTGTGTAGCTGTGTGTGTATCTGTGTGTGTGTCTATACCTGTGTCTGTGTGAGTGTGTGTCTGTGTCTGTGTGTTTATTTGTGTGTGTCTGTGTGTCTGAGTGTGTGTCTGTGTCTGTGTGTGTCCGTGTGTCTGTGTGGGTGTCTGTCTGTGTGTATGTGCCTGTCTTTCTGTGTCTGTGTGTGCTTGTCTCTGTGTGCGTCTGTGTGCGCGTCTGTATGTGTGTGTGTCTACGTCTGTGTCTGTGTGTGTGTCCACGTGTGTGTGTGTGGCTGTGCCTGTGTGCCTGTGCCTCCTCTGTGCGTCTGCGCGTGCCTGTCTCTGTGTGTGTGTGTGTGTGTGTGAGGCCAGCGTCATCATTCACTATTCCCCAAGCCTTGTTTTGTGTCCAGCGCGGCGACGGGTGCTGGGGGCGAGACACGGCCCGGCCCTGAATGGGCCCCGGGCCAGCGACCTGGTCCCGACCCCGCCTCTGCCACGCTCCGCCTGCGTCTCCGCGCCCTCGACCCCCCAGTGGGGGCCGTGACACGACCCTCTCTTCTTGGCGGGAGGACCAGCCCAGCCGAGCGGCTTCTCGCCGGCGACTCCGCAGAGTGTCCCCGGCGTCCTCTGGCGTCCTCTCCCCAGGCCTGGCCGCCTTTTCCCTCCGGCGTGCAGGACCTTCCTGGTCCCTGCCCGGGTGCGCTTTGCCCGGCCGGCTTCCCCATCAGGCTGGTGCCAACCTCTCTCGCTCCCTTGGTGTCTCACGCAGCCATTCCGAGGCTCCTCCCGCCTCATCTCACCCCCTTCCCACATCACCCAGCAGGCAAGACCTGGGAGGCCAGCACGAGTGCCCCTTCGATATCAAATATCCGGCCGGCCCGGCAGAAAAACCCACAACAGAAACGCGTATGACCCGACATTTCGGCCTCTCCAGCCCGCGGCTGCTAGGGGAGGCCAGGCTCTGCGTCTCCCCGCTCCTCGGGGAGGAGCCCTGGTCTCACAGGGCCCTGGCATCCTGGCAGGGGCGTCCTGCCTCTGCGGCTGGGGGGTCTTGTCTTCATCCTCTCTGTCCCCCTGCCCGCTGCTGCTGGCGGCTCCTGTCCCCGCTGGGAAGGCCTCCGTACAGCTGACCTCCTCTGACGCCCTCGATGGCCTCACGAATGAGCACGGCCCTTCCGAGCCGGAGACAGACTTCTCCAGCGGCCAGCGGAATCCCTCCCGGGGTCTTAAGGAGAACTTTAAAACGTGCCATCTGGAAGACTCGGGCTTATTGGAGATAAAACACAGAGTATCAGGACTGCTAGCCGGGTGCAGTGGCTCACGCCCGCCATCCCAGTATTTTGGCAGGCGGAGGTGAGAGGACTGCCTGGGCCCAGGGATTCAAGACCAGCCTGGGCAACTTGGTGAGACCTCATCTCTATGATAAATCACAGCTTAGCCGGGTGTGGTGGTGCGTGCCTGTGGTTCCAGCTATTTGGAAGGCTGAGGCGGAAGGATCTCTTCAACCCAGCAGTTCGAGGCAGCGGTGACCATGAGCACGCCACTGCACTCCAGCCCGGGAGACAGAATGAGACGCTGACTCCAAAAACAGGCAAAAAGATAGACTATTCAAAAAGTCAAACACACTAATAAGTATTAGGGCCAGGCATGGTGGCTCAAGCTTGTAATCCCAGCACTTTGGGAGGCCGAGGCGAGAGGACTACCTGAGCCCCGGGGTTCAAGGGTTTGAAACCAGTCCGGTCAACATGGTGAAACCTCTTCTCTACAATAAGTAAAAAAATTAGCTGGGCGAGCGCCTGTCGTTCCAGCCACGTGGAAGGTTGAGGTGGAAGGATCGCCTGAGCCCAGTAGGTTGAGGCTGTGGTGGCCGTGAGTGTGTGATTGCACTCCAGCCTGGATGACAGAGTAAGATTTCAACTCAAAAAAACCCAAAAAATTGTGATATCTCTATACATGGATAACAAAAGATAAATAAATATAAGTCACGTTTGACTTCTGCAATTACAAGAGATGCCTAAAGTGGTTACCATCAGGGTCCAGACGCTGATTACATGAACTAAAAGTGATGCATAGATAACATCTATGAAAATGGGTCTATGTTTTTGTACATACATATATACACATACACACACGCGCATGTATACATTTCTTTTAATATATGGCCTATATATTTTAAATTTAAAAACAGTTTTTAAAATTAACTGGCCGGGAGTGGTGGCTCATTCCTATAATCCCAGCACTTTGGGAGGTGGAGGCAAGAGGATTGCCTGAGCCCAGGGGTTCGAGACCAGCCTGAGGAACATAGCGAGACTTCATCTCTACAAAAAATACAATAAAGTTAGCTGGGCCGGGTGGTGCGTGCCTGTGGTTCCAGCGACTTGGAAGGCTGGGGCGGAAGGATCACCTGAACCCAGCAGGTTGAGGCTGCAATGGCCGTGAGCACTCCAGCCCGGATGTCAGAGTGAGACTCCAACTGACCTCCCTAGAAATATTGACTCCTTCGGGGAATGTCCTACCCTCACCCCCAGGCTCCTCAAATTCTCCAGGTGTGAGGAGTTTGGGGAATCCCAATGTCCTGCATAGTTAAAAGCAGATTTCGCACAAAATGACTCCCGCATGTTACAGGGCTGAGGTTCTGCTCACACACCGGGCTGGATACTCACCACCCCACGCCGGCGAGAGCAGCTGTCTCCGGGCCACGTCCCTCCAGATGCTCCCGGGAACAGTGGACGCTGCTCACCCTAAGCCCAGAGGCTTGCTGGGCGGCCCCCTCCCTGCGCAAGGACCCCTCCCAAAGGCAAAGTCCAGCCCCCACTCCAGAGGTTTAGAAAGGAGGGTGGCACCTGCTATAAAAAAATTCTCCCAAAACCTTCCTTCCTCTGGACACCCCACTGCATTGGTGGGGTGTCTGGTGCGTAGCGGGCACTTGCGGAGGAATGCTGAGATGATCCTGCCACGAGATGATTTGTCTTGGGACGGCACGCTGCGTGGTGGCCTCACGGCGTGCCCTTGGCTCGTGTCACGTTACCATCTCACTTCCCGGCTCACCCAGGGTGTGGGCCCCTTGACTCAGAGTCCCAGGCCGTTCCCCCTCCTCCAGGACATCACTCGATCCCCACCCGAGGACTTTTACAACCCAGGCTCACTATGGGAGGGGAGAGGGAAACTGAGGCAGGATTATATACACACACTCGCTCCCCCAGATTTCAAGGACCTGCTGTGCGTCTGTCTCCAGGCAGTGAAGCTGTCAGAGCAAGCAGAACATGCCCTGCCCTGGCTGAGCTCAGGCCGGGAAGTCAGGCAACGAGGGCGCAAAGTCACGAAAACGCGGACAGGGCCCAGAGCGGCAAGGCTGGGGTGAGGTGGCACGGCCAGCAGGGGGGTGGCGTGGCGGGGTGGGCGGTGACCTTCGTACACGGGGACACAGGGGCCAGCGCATAGCAGAGGCGCCACCCAAGAGCCTGTGTCTTGTTGGCCTCTGCGGTTCATCCGCGGAGATCCCGCCTGAGGGCTCTTCAGTGGAAAGCTACTTTTAATTTTTTAAAGCTTACCTTCATTTTCAAGAAAACTTGCTTATATTTGCCCCTCGTTGCTGGATTTCTCAACTTGTCCTAATAGGGCCCGATGGAGAAAGAACCACGTTCTGATAACACATTGTCAAGGTTAACTTGCAAACGTGCTTCTCTGCCAATCTCTTCCACTCCCTGAAAAAATAAAAACAGCTTACGTGGCACCTTAAAGGGAGCGTGCTGGCGTTGGCCTTTTATTGCTGGCTTTCCTCCTCTTTTTTTTTCTTTTAAGTAGCAAAACTCTAAATTCTATTTATTCAACCATTGTCTTTTTAAAATTTTCCTCGATTTGGGGATACACGTGCGGTGCTGTGACCTGGATATGCCGTGCAGTGGTGAGTCTGGCCGTTAGTCTCACATCACCCTGACAATGACCCTTGTCCCCAGGGGGTCGCTTTTCGCCCCCCTTCCCTTCTCCTCCTTGGAGTCTTCGATGTCTGTTGATCCACTCTGTACGCCTGTGTGTAGGAGACCCTCCCTTACAAATGGCAGCTCGGAGAACAAGCGGTAACGGTGACATGCAGCCTCCAGCTCAGAGGCCAAGACCACCTGCCCAAGGGACGGCTCCAGAAGCCAAGTGAGTGAGCTCCAGACTGAGCGGCCATGTCTTTCTCCCTAGTGCTTCTTTTTTTTGAGTCAGGGTCTCACTCTGTTGTCCAGGCTGGCTTGCAGTGGCACGATCACGGCTCATGGCAGCCTCAGCCTCCTGTGCTCTGGCGATCCTCCTGTCTCAGCTTCCCGAGTAGCTGGTACTACAGGCGGAAGCCACCATGCCTGGCCAATGTTTGGATCTTTGTAGAGATGAAGTCTTGCTGGGTCTGCTAGATTGGTCTCAAATCTGGACTCGAGCAATCTTCCCATGTTGGCCTCCCAGAGTGCCAGGACGACAGGCATCGGCCACTGTGCCCTGGCTCTCTCCCCAGTTCTCGGGCTTTCTCTGGGAGACAGTGCAACGTCTGTCTTCTCTTCTGCCCACAGCTGAGGTCGTTTGGATTGGCGGCTGGTCTCATTAGCCTTCCATCTGGAATTGGATGCAGGGACCCTGGCTGCAGGCATCTGAAATCTGTGGGTGCAAGAACTGCTGGCTGTTCCCCCCAGGCAATCTGAACTCTGGCAGATTGAAATCCCCGACTGCCCTTGTTGCCTGTCACCTCCGAGAAACCAGTTATGATGCCATAATAGCATCCCAGCACTGAACCCCAAGACAAACGAACCTAGTTTGACACTTGGTCCATTCCCGAGTCACTGAACAAACCCTGGTGGGTGGCCCCTCAGACCGAGCAAGGTGCAGGCGCCCAGACGGGCCACTGAATAAGAAGGAAGGGGGCTCGGGTTGAACCCTGGGAAGTCAGGGTCCCAAACACTCCCTGGCTCACACGTACTCCCATCTCCCTGTCCCACAGCCTCTCGGCACACCCCATGCTTCCCAACCACTTTCTGGTGTTGGGAAGCCCAGTCTGACCCAGATTTAGACTTTCACTCTCACGTGCCGTTGACAGCTCACGTAGGCCCAAGACACATCGAGTGGTCTTCACCATAAACTCCACGGGGCACATCCAGGGGTGTCCCGGTGGTCCAGAATGAGCCCCGGTCTTGGAGGAGGAAGCCCATCCTTGGAACGCGGCAGCTGTGTTACTTTGTGGGGGTGACTCATCCTCTCTGATCCCCAGCTCTCAGACAGCTCCAGCACTGTCTCTTCGGAAGCCCTCTCCTTTGCCTGTGCATTGGACGCCTGTGGGAACAGTTAAAAAAAATCTATAGTGTGTATCTACCCCTCTGTTTCTTAGTTCATACTCGGTTGAATCTTCACCACGAGGGATGACAGAACCAGCTGGCTTCCTGTCTGTGGGACTTTGACTCGGGGACTCGGACCCTGGCGGCCCCTGGAAACCACGGAAGAGCCGGGAACAAACCCAGAAAGCAGAGGAGGCTCTCTCCCTCTTCTCTACTCCCTCCTCCCCGCTTCTCCCCCCGCCATTCTAGGGGCTCTCCTCCCATCAGCAGCTCCCCACACGCACAGCCTGTCCGTGTAGACTGGTCTCACAGCCAAATTCACCTTCCGAACCTGGAGCTGAAAAGCCTTCTCACGGGGAGTCCTGGGGCCCGCCCAGGCCCGCTTGGGAGAAAAGCCCATGGTCAAACTTTCAGGAATCTGGGAGCTCGTTGTTACAATAGCCATTGTGGAAAACTAATTATGTAAATTTACGATGAGATACATTATTGTGAAATCGAGGGAATACATGTCCAAAATCCATGGCTTCCTAATTATAATTATTTTTACCTACGCTCCGTCAACTGCATCTATGTGGTGGACATACCTTCCTGGGCAGTAGTGTGTGATCACACACCTCCTGTCCCAACTCTGTGTTTTGCTGACATCACAGGGGTTGGGAGCTTGAAATCAACGATGGTGGGAGAGT
Source organism: Carlito syrichta (assembly GCF_000164805.1). NCBI lineage: Eukaryota > Metazoa > Chordata > Mammalia > Primates > Tarsiidae > Carlito > Carlito syrichta. The sequence goes on from NW_007062034.1 coordinate 36,868, forward strand.
TTACACCATAAAAATTGGTAGGTATTATGCGTCAGGGCCGTTTACTGGCATGGATTAGATGTATCTAGTGAACCGCTGGCCGTAATTCGATGGTGTCTAAACTTATAAGTATTAAATACTTAAAAATATGAAGACCACAAAAGATGGAAGGAAATCTTAACACCTAGGCCGTATCTTGTGCCTTTTGATGGCTTTGAACATTATTTATGTCTTCTTCAACTCTCTTAAATGCTTTCTGGGTTTCTCTCATTAAGTAAACGAACCTAATCTAAACCTGAGACTCTTAGCCATTTTCGTGCAGGGACCCCCGTAAGTCTGGTAAAACCTACAACCTTGTCAGATTTAAGGTTTCGCATGCATACTATGAAATGTAGTGAATTAGAAAAGAAGCTAATTATATAGAAATAAAGTTATCAAAATATTATAATATGGGGGGCCCAAAATACTCAGAATTTATTTATAAAAAATTTATTCTTACGTGTCTAAACCTCAGTCGCCTTCAAAGCATTCTCTGTTTGATGCAATACACCCATCAAGACGCTTTTTCTACGGCTCAAAACCGTTTTCGAACTTGTCAACTTTGATGCCTTTTCCTGCGTCTGTCATTTTTGGTTTGACCTCTTCCACGCTGTCAAAACGTTTCCCTTTGAGGACTTTTTTTAATCTGGGGAAACAAAAAACAAAGTTGCTCAGAGCAAGATCGGGTGAATAGGGAGGGCGGGGCATTCCATCTTTTGGTCAGAAACTGCTGAACACTCAGGTGTGGACAGGTGCGCTGCCACGGTGGCAGAAACAGTCACCTGTTCACCACAACTCCAGACGTCTCTTCTGCAATGCAGCCTCTCACAACAACCCTGGCTGGTACACTGATGCCAGTGACTTTCTAGAACACTTACCTAGCAGGGGGAGTCTGTACTACAAGGGCCCTCCCTCCAAAAGATAATTCTGGGATATTTTGGGTCCCCCCCCCCCCC
>NW_007062034.1:37861-40606 GCF_000164805.1 Carlito syrichta
CTTTTTGAGTCGGAGTCCCATTCCTTCACTTTGTCTGGGCTCAGGCAATCATTCCACTTCAGCCTTCCAAGTGGCTGGAACTACAGGCATGTGCCACTACGCCCAGCAAATTTTTTAAAAAAAGTATTGTGGAGATGAGGTCTCGCCAAGTTGTCCAGGCTGGTTTTGAACCCATTGGCTCAGGCAATCCTCTCACCCCCACCTCTCAAAGTGCTGGGATGACAGGTGTGAGCCACCACGCTCAGCTGCTACAAATATATTAAATAACCAGATTCTAGCAGCGGAATCTAATAACTACCATAATTTCAAACTGGAATCCATGCACATGATATTTTGAGATATTCTAACAGCTGTAATATGACGTGAAAACATCTGTGATTTCTACTCGTGACAAATTCACAGTTATTGAAATGACTACTGCCATTTCTTGCCTATAACCTTTTTTTTTTTTGAGTTGGAGTCTCACTCCGTCACCCAGACTGGAGTGCAGTGACCGTTCCCGGCCACCGCAGCCTCGACCTGCTGGGCTCCGGTGATCCTTCCGCCTCAGCCTTCCAAGTAGCTGGAACTACAGGCATGCGCTACCACGCCCGGCTAATTTTTGATTTATTGTAGAGATGAGGTCTCGCCAAGTTACCCAGGTGGGTCTTGAACCCGCGGACTTAGGCAATCCACTCGCCTCAGCCTCCCAAAGCACGGGATTACAGGTTGAGCCACCAAGCCGGGCTGCCTATAACCTTAATTGAAGTAAATACCCAATGTCAGTGAGATACCAGAGAAAATGAGCGTGTCCTTTTTTTCCCATCCAAGTTCACAGGCTGCCCTGACATACCCCCTGCCTGCGGGGGAAGAACACGTCCAACCTCCCTGCCTTGGACCCTCCAGGGTGCCAAGATACCAGGTTAAAACCCTCACATCTGAGCCTGTGTAGAACCTCAGAGATCTTCCCAAGCATATGAGATTCTGAGCAGTTTGGCGTCAAAAGCCCCGGGCTTGTCTCTGAGAACCTCGATCGATCACACTCAGCAGGGCTGGACAGTCCCTGGAATGGTCTATTTCTCTGTAAGGCAGCAACAGTAGTTGTGGGTGTCAACGCAGCTGGTGCTCACCCATGTCCCTGCCACTTGCAATCCGGCGGCCTGAGATAAAGGTGACACATGTCATTTCCTAGAGGCCTGCTGAGAAGCCCCTTCAGACCCCTCCCCTGTCCTCTCCCCACTTTCCCTTGCCTAGCCTGGTCACCCTAAAATGACACAGTGAGTGGTCGCTTAAGATGAGGGCCGGGATCCGTGGACCTGGACCCCTGAGTGACTCTGTGGAGCAGAGCTCCCTGCTGATGGTGCCATATGGGGAGTGTGAGTAATGCAGTCCCCCACGGTAAGCTGCTAATGGTGAGGGGGCTTGCTGTGGGTGCCCTTAGGTGACTCAGAGTACAGACCTTCTTCCACAAAGCCTGCCTGTGTGGAGCTGTCCATGCAAGCTCTGGCACCGTCTAAGTGGTCTGGGCACATGGCGTCTTCTGCCGTCCCTTGATGTTTGTGTTTACTGCAGGGGCCTTAGTTCATCGTTCTTTTTTTTTTTGAGTTGGGGTCTCACTCTGTCGCCCAGACTGGAGTGCAGTGGCTGCTCCCGGCCACCGCAGCCTCGACCTGCTGAGCTCCAGCGATCCTTCCGCCTCGGCCTTCCAGTAGCTGGAACTACAGGCGCGCACTACCACGCCCGGCTGATTTTTTGATTGATTGTAGAGATGAGGTCTCGCCAAGTTGCCCGGATGGGTCTCGAACCCGCGGGCTCAGGCCATCCACTCACCTCGGCCTCCCAAGGTGCGGGATGACAGGCTGAGCCACCGAGCCCAGCTATTCGTTGTTCTTTATGCTTCCACAGAAGGCAGGGAACGTCTGCCCCGCTGCCAGGAAGGAAAAGCAGGGAAAGAACACGTCCAGCCTCCCTGCCTCTCACTCACTCCTGAGGAAGGAGAGGAGGCTGCTTGGAGGGGTGGGTCTGAGCATGCAGCCAGTCTCCTTCCCTCTCTGCCCAGAGCCCAGCATCCCGGGCTCAGCCATCTCCTCCAGTGGGAGGTGCAGACCCGTGCCCCCAGAAGAAGGAGGGGGTGGGCACGTGGGAGGTATAGCACAGAGACGCAGGCCACGTCTGGCCCAGGGTCACATTCTTCAACCATCTTGGCGGCCGCCTTCTGTCTGTCTCCTGTTCCCCGCTTCTCGGTTGGTTCTGAGGCCAGGGAGGAGTGCAGAGTGTTATTGTGGGATGCCCCAGCCCTCAAAACGTCCTCGCCCCACCTCTGCTTGAATCCACATCAGCTCCTTGAAGGCAAGGGTCCTCTGGCTTGTCTCTGCCTTCCCAGGATCTTGGCCAGGGGCCTGGCATTTAAAGTGTGAGACTGTCATCCAGCTGATGGGCGAAGGAAGATCTCACAGGCGACCTGCAGTAATTCCACACATGCTCCCTTCGGGGATGGTAACGTCGAGGGGTGCGGAGGGTGGGAGGGGCCTCAGGTTCCCTCGGCTCGAAGACTGCACACGTGCTCACATTCACAGGCATCTGCCTTTCCCCCCAAGGCCCAAGGGATCCATGGCCCAAGGGATCCTCCAGCTCTGCTGGAGGGCCAGGGGGTGAGGACACACCCCCAAAGACCCCTGCTCTCTCCTGAAAAGCTGGGATTTTTTTTTGTTTGTTTTTTTGAGTTGGAGTCTCACTCGGTCACCCAGACTGGAGGGCAGTGGCCGC
>NW_007062034.1:40862-42312 GCF_000164805.1 Carlito syrichta
CTCGCCAAGTTGCCCAGGCGGGTCTCGAACCCGCGGGCTCAGGCAATCCACTCACCTCAGCCTCCCAAAGTGCTGGGATGACAGGCTGAGCCACCAAGCTCGGCTTACAGCTGGGATTGTTAAGGAGCTCATCCAAGGTCTGAACCAAAGCCTGGCTTTGAGGAAGTTCTCTCTCCATCCTTTGGCCTTGACTCTGTCTTCTGGACCCACGTGGAACAGATCTCTTCTCTGTTCACATGGTGCTCCCTGGAATCTGCAGAGTCAGCGTGGTCTAACCAAGCCGTTTTGGCAGAGTTGAGACCATGCCTGCCCTTTGCAATGGCCTCCTCATGTCTCTCTTTCGGCAAATATTTATCGAGTGCCTACTGTGCAGGGAATACAGCGGTAGAAAGACCACGCGGAGGCTCTGGAATCCAACACTTTTGCAAACACTCGGGAGGTCGCCCCCAGACCAGGCTCTGGGCCAGGCGGCAGGGGTGCAAAGGGGAACTGCAGGCTCGGGTCGACCCTGTCTCAGAGCACCCAGAAGCTTGGCTAGAAAGGAACACCTGCTTTTGCTGGCGGGGTTCATAGCAGGGCCCGGTTTGATGTAGCTTCCCCATTAGACATGCACTGAAACTGGGAAGCCGTCGCCTCGCTGGGTGCCCAGAGCTGGCGATCAAGCCCTTTCTACAGAACAAGTGGGTCATTCCGAGCCCTGTGGAAGAAGGGAGAAGGAACACTCAGTGCCATGTCTGAGAGAGCTTGAGGCAGCGGGTACGTGGTGAGGCCTGCTGTGTAGCAGGACACGACTCCACTCTCGGGGGCCCCGCCTCTCATTCACCTCAGACGGGGGACCCAGGTGAGAGAAAGACACTCTAATTCCAGGACGAGTCGGGGAGTCGCCGGAAGAGACCTGTGAACGCATTCCGGTGCCGGGTTGAGAAAGGGAGCCGACCCCTGAAGCTGGAAGAATCAGGGCCTTCCTGGAGGAGGTGACGCTGGCTTCAGGCCGGAGCCATGTGGACGGGCAGAGATGGGGGTGTGGAGGCCCTGCAGGAACAGAACCACCGTGTCGTCGATATTGTTGATTTTATTCCTACGGCAGGACTCTCCTACATTTTCACATCAGCACTGGATTCCGATTTGGGAGTTGTGTATTCTGCAAGCGTCCTCCCGGCAGGTGCAAGGTGCACGGAAGGGGGTGGCTGTTGGGATGCAGTGACACTTGCTGCATTAAAGGAACACATGAAACAGAATACTCTGGTGGAGGAGGAATGCGTAACGCTGGTAGAATGTGTTCCTGCTGTCTTTTTTTTTTTTCTTTTTAAACTGTGGGGTACAATTCAGGGTTCAGTATACAAATTTTTTGTTGTTGTTGTTGGAGTCTCACTCTGTCGCCCAGACTGGGGTGCAGTGGCCACTCCCGGCCACCGCAGCCTCAACCCGCTGGGCTCCGGCGCTCCTTCAA
>NW_007062035.1:0-1614 GCF_000164805.1 Carlito syrichta
AAATAGCCAAGAACACTTTATGGGACTTAGCGCTCTGTCATTTTCTCGAAATCTTCTTTTTTCCTCCCTTCATTGAACTCCCTCCCTCTGCAGTGGACTCTTCACTCTTCTTACCACACACTCTTCTTATGACACAAGTATTCTCCAACCTCAGGGACTTTGCATTTACTGATACCCTAGCATGAGAAAGCTCTTCTTCCAGATATGCATCTGACTCTCTTTAACTGTTTGATTTTCTCAAATGAGACCTTTCCAGATGACCCAAATAAAACTTTAATGTATCAACACTAGTACTCATTATTCTAATTCTAGTCTCATCGTTTGTCATCTATATATTCCACCAGAATATATAATGCATTTAATTATTTTCGTTATTTCTTTATACTCTTGCAAAATGAATTTTGGAGAGAAAGAATTTTTAATTTTTCACTTGTTTGTGTGCATATGTACATAGTTTTTAAACTGCCACATCCTTGGAGCACAGAGCTTAGCCTGACACAAGAGTCGACACTCAACAAATAATTGGTTAAAATTAGAAATCAAACATTAGCAGCATTTTTACTCTTTTACAGAAATTAGGAACCTGGTCAAAAGTAAAAGGAAAAATATAGAACACACTTTCAAGATTTACAACTCTTCTATTTCTATTTTAAAAGTAAAATTTAGAAACCATCAGTGAAAAGTCTTTCAGTTTGCATTTAGTAAGTTTTCAAACTTGCTAAATTAATATAACCAGATAAACAGGAAAGATATAATATAAAATATTAATTTTAATATTTAAAAACTAAATTTTCAAGTAAGTGATTGATGCACTTGACTAAGCACTTAAATAATACTAGAATATAGTTTAGGACATCAAATCCCTTTTAAGAATAAATCTCATTGCATTTATAAATCATGAAAATTTGCTTTAATGTCTCAGTGCAATCTACATATATGTCCTGTTTAGTAGCTGAATACAGTTAATTAGTTAATAATCATTTTCTTTCTTCTATTAGCAAAATGTTTACCTTAGATATTAGCATAAGTGAGCACTCAATAAACTTATGTGTATTTAGCAGATCCTAGGTAACAAAAGTTCGGGTGACTCTACTTACACATTGTCAAAGTGCCATACTAGCAAAGATTACCAGCATTTAAAGACATTATTTTCAGACAGGCTCCATATTTGACTCTTAATGCATCTGAGTCTTGGCATGGCAAGCAGAAGGCCTCTCTCTGTAGGAAATGCAAAATTTCAGAAATAATTGGGCTACATTGGAATCCTTCTGAGTAATATTTCACTGCATATTTAAAAATGGTTTCTGTGAACAGTCATGATTACCAAACATATACGTCACAAAAAATAACTTAAAAAAATATTTAGAGAACAGAATAAAAATATATGAATTCATGATATTTGTAACTTTCAGAAATCAGTAAAAAGAAAATTTGCAGTCACCAAATATGCTGTGATCTTAATTAATAATGCAGAATAAAATAAAATCTAATAATGCAGAATAAAATCTAATAATGCAGAATAAAATAATTTAAACTTTGACTAGCAGGACAAGAAGCAAATACAAAATGGCATTGTTAGCTTATCAAAAATTTATATTATTCAAATATAGTGTA
>NW_007062036.1:0-1563 GCF_000164805.1 Carlito syrichta
ACCCCATCATGTCACAGAACTAAAAAAAGTCAAGGATTTTTTTTCTGTGATATGTTGGTTAAAATGTAGAAAGATATTAAGTGTCTTATAGAAATAAAATGTAAGTATAGGTCAAAAGGCAAGTCACTAGTCAGAGAGGAAAACTATAATTCTCATGGTAAAACACCAGTACAAACATACTTGTACAGCATTTACCGCTAAACAGAGAGTGCTTATAAATCCAAATGCATTAAACAGAAGTTTAATCGTTTATTATAGTCCTAAGAAGAAAAATCTAGCCTTTTAAATATTTTGTGCTTGAATATATTACTATAAACATAAAGACATTTGTGAAATCTTGTTTTAGTCATTTTCTTTATAAGGTCACAGCACTGTACTGTCTTCATTTTTGGACAAAGCTGCCTCAATTCTAAGTGGTCTAGATTCCATCTGCCTATCATTTTTTTGGTTTATAAATACTAAAATCAGTAAAATAAGTGTTTTTCAAATCTGCAGTTCTCATTTTTGTGTTAGAGAATGCTTCTTCTTTAAAAGAGTAGGTATTTCTGTTCTGCAACTTTTTTTTCTACTTTAGTTCTTTAAAAAAAAAAAAAGATTTATCCCAGTTTATCCCAGTTAGAACATCCTACCATTGTGTGCTTAAAAGAGATTACGGTTGTCCATAATATTCTATCTTTTCAATATATAAACTATGACTAAGTGCATGAATGTGTTGCATTTTTAGAAAAAATAAAACAAACTTCATCTTTAGTTTTCCTCAGGATTTAAATGAACACGTAGCTGTTCGTTTACACGTACCAGTTTTTTTAAAGAACGCAAAATGCTTTCACCCCAACAAAACTATTTAAGAGCCAATGAAACAATGAAAGGGTTAGAAAGCTATTTATTTTTAATGTAAATGTATGTGCTGGAGCATATTTAAGCTATTGTAGTTGCATGTGCACAATGTAATTTAACGCTAGTCTAAAGAGTGCTTGTAACTTGAGGGGGAGGCATAAGGTTTTACTTAAGTAATCTGTGTACTATGGATTTTTCCTCCTTCTAAGTGTATGATTTCTGGCTACTTGAGTAGTTTTTGTTGATATTGGCAGAAAGTTGAAACTTCGGATGATTAGGAAATTGAGATTATGGGCTGCTTTGGGCCCCCTCAAACAGCCCATTGCATCATTGTTCATATTAGCAACATATTTGGTGGTGATGGGGAAATATAAGGGTGAAGTATGTAGAAGGTAGTTTAAAGATAACTCATGCATAATTTTCCCTAAACTGCATAGATGAATTAGAACTGATTTCAATAAAAAATATTTATAAAGTATATACAAAGACATCTATGTTAGAAAAGAGGGAAGCATATATAAATTCAGTTGGATTGTGTTTTACTTTTTGGTGTGGAAATTTAAGACAAACAATGCTGCTTGTGGGTTTTTTAATTTCTTTATAAAAAACATTTAGAAAATAGAAGTGTGAATGTCAAAAATTCTGCATTTGAAAGACGTCTCAGCGGGGCACGGTGGCTCAGCCTGTAATCCCGCGCCTTTGGGAGGCTGAGGTGAGTGGATTGCC
>NW_007062037.1:0-51020 GCF_000164805.1 Carlito syrichta
TGCACTCCAGTCTGGGCAACAGAGTGAGACTCCAACTAAAAAAAAAAAATAAATAAAAAATAAAATGTAAGTTGATCTTCAGTTTATGTCTTGATCATTTAAAACACTTAAACCATTCTAACACTGTCAGTCTGTTCCATAAAATTAATTTTAATTTCATCCTAAGTGAATTCACATTCTCATTGTTGATTTTATTATTTTTGTAGTAGTTGTTAGCATTCAATTTCTTTTTGTTTGGAATATCTTTGGCATGCTTGTTTAACATTAGAAATTGTGTTTATTTTTTCTTCCTTTTTTCTTTTTCCTCTTCAATTTTTCTGTTCTCACCTCTACCTGTCTGGTGGTTTTGCAGTTGCCACAAATTCAATGCCTATTCTAAAACCATGTCTTATAATGGCATTTGGGGTCTCCTGTATCCCTGAGCTATCCTTAGTCACAGGCATTGTCCTCCTGATTCCTGAGACTGATGGTTCCCTGTTCCTCTGCCCTCTGAGGCTTACTGGAACTGGGTAAATAGCAGTCTTCTTCACCCTTTGGATGCCCAGACCATGCTTTCAAGCAGTTATGAATTTCCCATTTCATTTGGGGGCATTCTTAGTCACCCTTAGATTTCAGAAGTCGTGGGTGCAGCCACCTCTGCCTGCATCCTGGCTGGGAACGTCAGCCCCTTTCCCTGTTCCATGTTACTCTGTTTCTGGTTTGTGTACCCCATTTTTTTTTGAGTTGGAGTCTCACTCTGTCGCCCAGACTGGAGTGCAGTAGCACACTCACAGCCACCCCAGCGTTGACCTGCTGGGCTCTAGCGATCCTTCCGCCTCAGCCTTCCAAGTAGCCAGAACTACAGGCATGCACCATCATGCCCGGCTAATTTTTTTTTTTTTTATTATATAGAGGAGGTCTTGGCAATTTACCTGGGCAAGTCTCGAATCCGCAGGCTCAGGCAACCCACTTGCCTCGGCCTCTGGGTGCTGGGATTGCAGGCTGAGCCATCAAAGCCCGGCCTATACCCCATTTTTGAGACCCCTCCATGTCTTTTTTGATTTTGGTTTTTATATTTTATGTATTACTGTTTGAGCAGAGGGGGGTATGTCAACTTATAGACTTACTGTCATCTTGACCAGAAATCCAATAATGCACTTTTAATTTTGGTAGCTGCTTTCAAAGTTGGGCAAAGTTACTAAATTTCTCTGAACCTCAGTTTATTCATCTGTAAAACAAGGTTATTGGACAAGGGTAGGTCCCTAAAGTCTATTTTAATTCTAAATTCTGTGCTTTATGTAACCTACAACCTACAACTATATTCATGTTCACTCGGCTAATTTACAGGGTAGGGCACTTGGAGCTTATGTTTCCACCAGAGCTGGTCCTGCCATACCTCACAGCTATCCTTGTGAACACAACATAGAATCAAGAAATCCAATCTGTGGCATGCCACATCCACCCATCTCAGTCCTCTAATTAGAAAGTTGGAAATTTCTCTAATTCTTCTTCCAGGCACAGCAGGCTCTTATACCACTTTCTGGAATTCCAAACATAAGATTGGATAAGATTTTAAAAATAGAACCCCTCTGACACAAAAATGGATTATTATGCAAAGAGGAAAGGGGAGGAACTGAGAAAGAAGCTTTTTAGCATGGTTATTATAATCTTGGAAAACCAGGGACAATAAATAATCGGTGTAAGCAGCGTGTCTGATACAGCAGAACTGGAGAAGATGAACATTAGGGAATTGTTTTTAGATCATAAAAACAATTACAAATTACTGCATCATTAAGGAAGAAGGGTTTGGGAAAAAAAACAAAAAACAACCAAAAACCTGTTGCTATTTACTTACTAACTAAACCAATTAAAGAGATGACTTTTTTTGGAGTCAGAGTCTTATTCTATCACAGCTCACCACAGCCTCAACTTCCTGGTCTCAGCCGATCCTTCTGCCTCAGCCTCCCAAGTAGCTGAGACTAGAGGTACGTGACACCATACCTGGCTAATTTATTTATTTTGTTTTTGTGGAGACAAGTTCTCGCCATATTGCCTAGTCTGATCTTGAACTCTTGGGCTCAAGGGATCCTCTCGCCTTGGCCTCCCAAAGTGCTGAGATTTTACAGGCATGAGCTACTGTGCTAAGCCCAAGAGATGATTTTTAAAAGCCACAAAACCTGACATTTTCAAAAACTTATGACAACTTTTATCAGACTCTCGTTTTACGACACACTAATAGCTAGTTTATAACGTTGCTTAAAATACCAGTCCACAACAACAGGAAGAGCCTGTTGTGTTGAAGTATGAAACAAAACAAAGCAGGAGACTGAAGTCTAGCCCTGGGTCTTTGTGACCTCTGCAACTACGTTGCTACGCGACTTGAAAAGGGTATCTTGTCTTCTTTGCATCTTACCTTTATATTCTCATCTGGAAGATGAAGAGAGTTCTAGAGAACTGGAACTCTGTATATGTTAGTGATAGAACAAGTAACAGTACTATATTGTGAGACCTGGAGTTTTTTTTCCTGTTTGAACTCTGTCCTTTGTGTTTGTTTAAGCACAAAGGGACCTAGCTAATTGAACTAGTTCAATTTCAAAACCTGAGAGTAAAAATATAAGAATGTTAATAAAAACTGACTTAATTTCTAAAGATCATCAAGGATGGGTGAGTGGGAATTTAAAGGGATAGCTTAAAAAAATCAAGCCTTGGGAGGCTGAGGTGAGTGAATTGCCTGAGCCCACGGGTTCGAGACCTGCCTGGGCAACTTGGTGAGACCTCATCTCTACAATAAATCAAAAAATTAGCCGGGCGTGGTAGCATGCGCCTGTAGTTCCAGCTATTTGGAAGGCTGAGGCGGAAGGATCGCCGAAGCCCAGCAGGTCGAGGCTGTGGTGGCCGGGAGCGGCCACTGCACTCCAGTCTGGGCGACAGAGTGAGACTCCAACTCAAAAAAAAAAACAAACACAAAAAAAAGCCCTACTCTGAATGAGACGATTCTTTGCTGAGCCAGGCATGATAGCTCATGCCTGTAATTCCAGCACTTTGGGAGAATTGCTTGAGCCCAGGTGTTTGAAACCAGCCTGGGCAACATAGCAAGACCCCCATCTCAAAATAAATGCATACATTAAATGGAACAAAATAAAACAAAACAAAAACCCTATGCCGAGCTTTCGCCACTGTTCCTCTGGCTCCATCTGGGACCTATGCTGGCATAACTGATCAGTTGGGTCAGTCTGGGCAAGAAGTTTCTGGTGGGGCATCTTTTGTCCCTAGCACTCGGCCTCTACGTTGGCTCAGGGCACCGAGTGGACTAATATTGTTTTTGGCTAATCCTATGCTAACGTCTTCCTGCTTGTGGTATAAATCAGGCAAATCATTTCCCAAGGCAAACAAGTCAAGGCTGTTTACCTGAATTTCTTCCGTCTTGTGCAAAGCACCGTTTCCCCAGTTGAAATCAATTGCTGATTTCCTATTTTGGACCAAGTGACAGCCAGTGTCAGAGTAGGGGTTTTCCGATGACTTAGAACCGAGGGAGAGGGACTGAGGCTTTTGTACCTTGAGTCAAAATCTAAAAGGGCCTTGTGAGAGCAGTCTCCAGTTGGGTCAGCATCTTCTGACCCCAGCGTGACAAAAGTGAAACCAGGGAAAGCCACTGAGAACCACCGCCTCTCTCGATGTCCTTTCTTGTTTGCAGGCTGAGGATGCGTAAACCTCCCTTCTGCATCTACATTGACACCGTGCTTCAGGATGGGTCAGGGCCAAGGGCAAAGGCATTAACATCAAGAGGGAAAGAGTGAAGCTTTGACTGAGTACAGGGCAGTTTTGAGGTGCAAGGGGTCAAGGGCTCAAATCCCCTTTGTGGTTATAACAAAATTACTTTAATTGGGGTCACCCCTGTGGTGAAGTGAGGTGAGGTTTCAGCATGTACAACCAGTGCCCAGCACATAACAGCTCAATAAAATACATTCAACCCTCTGGATCCACGGGTTCTGTCTCTGGACTCAACCATGTGGATTGAAAATATTTTTTTAAAAATGCATTTGTACTGAACATGTACAGCCATTTTCATCTTGCTATTATTCCTTAAACAATACAGTACGACTGCTAGCTACCTGGCATTTATATTGTATTAAGTATTATAAGCAATCCAGAGATAGTTTAAAACAGGGGTCCCTGGGCCACGGACAGGTACCAGACTGTTGGGAGCCAGCCATGGAAGCCTGCCTGCTGACAAAGTCCAGGGGGCTGAAGACCCCGGGTTGCAAAGCGAACCTGGGCAGCTGAGACCCTTGCTTCTTCTACTTTTGTTATTGGTGCAGCCAAAAAGTTCTGTACAGTCTGAGGATGGAAAGCAAAATTTCACTCATGCCTCCACCACCCCTTGCCTTTACTTCCCTTTGTTAAGGAGACTTGTAATTCTGGCGACTTGAGCCTAAGAGGCCTTTTATTTTACAAACATTAAAGCTTAAGCTCCCTGGCAGGAAATAATTAACGCAGATTGTAAACACCAGGTGAGAAGTTAGGGAAAACTAGTCAGGCCAACTTGCAGCTAAGAAACCTTGAAAATGTTTCTTTACGCCAGCTAGTTGCAAATTACTGTGTAAAGGTCACAGGTGTGACTTGTTAATCTATGTGATAATTATAGTGCTTAGAACTTGGTAGAGATTTATAATGTAATAGTTATAGGAATAAGTAAGTTTTGTATGGACATTAAGAAATGGTAATCATTAAAAAATGTTAGAAGTTTATAAAATTTATAGTTTAGGATGATAATGTTTTAAGATCAAAACAGGATGAACAAAGATACATTACCTGCCCGTCCATTCAATTGTAACTGATTGCCTTGGAAACAAAAAATATGTAGGGTATAAAAGGAGTTGGAAAAGACAATATATCAGCATTTGTCCTGCTTGCTGCAGAGTCAGTGTCCAAGTTTTCTGTCCTGCACCTACGCTGTCCCTCTTTCAGGAAACCCTGACCTGTTAGAGCTGGACTCTGGCACCAGACCATGGCCTGTAGGAACCAGGCCGTACAGCACTGTATTTACAGTGCTCCCCATCACTCGCATTACCACCTGAGCTCTACCTTCTGTCAGATCATCAGTGACATCAGGTGTGCAAGCCCTATTGTGAACTACATATGCAAGGGATCTAGGTTGCACGCTCCTTATGAGAACTTAATGCCTGGTGATCTGAGGCGGTGATGCTAGCAGCTGTGAATGCAAATTAACATTAGCAGTGAGGTTTGACTGCACATCCCCCCACCTTCATCTCCCCCCCCACCCCAAGTCTGTGGAAAAATTGTCTTCTGCGAAACTGGTCCCTGATGCCAAAAAGGTTGGGGACTGCTAATTTAAAGGATACAGGAGGATGTCTATAGGTTATATATAAATACCATGCCATCTTATAATAGGGACCTGGGCATCCTCGGATTTTGTTAGCCATTTGAGGTCCTGGAACCAATTCCCCACAGATGCCAAGGGATGACTGCATATGCTAAATGAATTGAGTGAGCTTAAGTCCTGTGCTTGTTAGGGTGGTTGCTCCTGGCTCTGTCTTCTGGCTTTTTCTCTCCTCTGGTGGATGTATACAGGTCAGGAGTCCTGAGGCTTACACTCACCTCCTGAGAGTGACTCAACAAGCAGAGTTTTAGGTGATGGTCAACTGTTCTCTAGAACGTGTTGCTTCTTTGCTAACTTGCTAGTTCTTTCTGGACTCCCTTTTCCTGTTTTTTTCAGTTGGAGTCTCACTCTGTTGCCCAGGCTGGAGTGCAGTGGCACATTCACGGCCACCCCAGCATCAACCTGCTGGGCTTCAGCGATCCTTCCACCTCAGCCTTCCAAGTAGACAGAACAACTGGCACATGCTACCATGCCCAGCTAATTTTTTTTATCTATTATAAGACAAGGTCTCACCAAATTGCCCTGGCTGGTCTCGAACCATTCACCTCGGCCTCCCAAGGTCACCAAGCCTGGCCTCTTTTTTTTTAATTGAATATCACCCTTTTGTTTATTTCTTTAAGGGCTAAATCTACGTCCACACTGAATTTGTTTATTGTGGAGGTTCTGGATGTAAGAGCTAAAGTTAATCACTATGTTTGTAAATACAATCAAGTCTATGGCATTGTTTGCTTTGACAAGATTATTTCAGCCATTTCAAAATTTTCACAAGCCTCCATTTTAAACTCATCTCAATGATTTTGTGAAATTTGCTTTTCTATGCACCCAAAGTCCTAAGAGTTTAAGTCTTTACATTTGTGTTATTAAATAAAAGGTTGGGTGTGGGGCTTCTGCTGTTGGCTGGGTTTTCATGATTCTTCATTTCTGCCAGCAAAGGGAAGGCTTGGTGACCTCTGGAGGGTCAGGTCTGGCTGGTGTAGTTGGGAGGAGATCTGAACAGGCCATGAGTCGGGACTAGCCCCAGGATGTGGGCTTTGGAAAGAAGGGGATGTGGGAGCTGCTGTGCTCTTAGGCCCTAGGTCTGCCATTAGTCACATGAAAGGGATCTTCCACACGGGCTAGCGCTGCTCACCCTGTGGTTCAGGTCAAAATCTTACCGCTTGCATTTGCTTGTCCTTGGCCTTGTGCTATTGTTTTTGTTTTTCTCAAGAACCAAAGGGTAAAGAGAGAGGCATTTGAGTTCCGGAATCCCTGCCCTCTCTACATAAACCTCTTCTCCTTTTTAATATGATACATTATTCATGGAAATCCAGAGGAAGGCTGTGGTCAGAAGCTGAAACGTCCATCTGCGTGCCAGTCTTCATTTCCATTCACTTCATTCATGCTAACAGACAAGAAAGAATAGTAAGAACTGACGGATCGTGTGCTTTCTGTGGACTAGGCCCTGGTCTATGTCTTCACGTACCGTGAATCCACAGGGCAGATACTGTTACGATTTTCACTGACAGATGAGGAAGAGGAGGCTCAGCAAAAAGTATCTCATGCAAGGTCAGAACTTGTCCAAGGTCTAGGAAACAAATTCCAGCAGTTGGACTCTGACCTATTGTGTTTGTCTCCTCCTCACATGCGTATTGAGAAGCAGCCTACAGTTGCTTACCTCCGCCAGGCCTCTATACAAAAAGAATTTGCTTCTGAGGGTGGAAGGACGTTCAGCTGTCTGGAAGAACACCACTCACATTGCACAGCTGATGTTTGGGAGTCCACCGTTAGATTTCATTACGACTTAAAACTCTGTCCCATATATCAAGTGACACCGCAGACTCCATCAGTCATCTCAGCATGAAAGAATACATTAGATGTTTTCCTGAGTAGATTGTTTATATTTTCGTGCTTCTGCCTTAAGAGAGTTGCCATTTGGGCTTAATCATTAATCGTCTTAATAGAATTATCTAAATCTGAGTTTCAGTTTGCCGATTAGTTGTAAAGCATTTATAGACCAGTTATAGCAAACTTTTGTAGCACTTATGTATCATTTTGGAAAGGACATTGATCCCCAAATTATTTTAGTCTAAAAAGTTTCAGGGAGCTGAAAGAGCCTGAATGTAGTAGGACAGCCAGAGGGAATACTGTATTTCTGTTCTCAGTTAAATAATGCTTTGCTGGCACTAGAAGTGAGTGTCAATCCAGGCTGATGAACAGGTCAGCCAAGGGACGAGAATACCATTTTTCTTTTTCATAATCTAAATGGGTGCCCTTGGAAGTCACTCATGTCTGCCCAATGAAGGAGGAGCAACACAGAGAAGCCCTATATTTGCCAGAATTGCAATGAACTTGTAGATGATATTTTTAAAAAGTCTCTGGGATATATTCAAGGAAATAAGCACATATATCTTTAGCATATAAAGTGACTTTATTTTTCACATGAAATTGGCTTCTTAAAATGACTGGTTTGAACTTTGCTGAACTAGAAAGGAGAGGCTCAAATTTTTTTCACTTCTCCCTGCTTGTCTTCCAGAAATTTATGACTGTTAACTAAGACTGATCTGTTCTCAGATGCTCTGTTTAAAATAATTGTGCAGGCCGGGCGCTGTGGCTCAAGCCTGTAATCCCAGCACTTTGGGAGGCCGAGGCGAGAGGATTGTCTGAGTCCAGGGGTTTGAGACCAGCCTGGGCAACTTAGTGAGACCTCATCTCTACAATACATAAATAAATAAATAATTAGCCGGATGTGGTGGCGAGTGCCTGAAGTTCCAGTTACTTAGAAGATTGAGGTAGAAGGATTGCTTGAGCCCAGCAGGTGGAGGCTGCAGTAGCTGTGAGCAGTGTGCTACTGCACTCCAGCCTGGGCAACAGAGTAAGACTCTGGCTCAAAAAAAAAAAAAAGAAAAAAAGAAAACAAAATAATTGTGCAATAACACAAGTTACAACTATGTCAAAGGTCACAGCAAACTGGGATCGTTAAAAAAATAATAATAGTAGAGTTGTTTCCAAGTTAAATAGTATAGAATTCTGGTTTCCTTGCCCATCTCTGGGACAGAGGTTAATTTCTAAAATCCATTCATTCCCTGATGACATCTTTCACAGAGCACAAGGAAATCCACTGTTTCCCAGTTGGCAGTCCCATACACGTTTTAGCAGAGTTAATCTATGTGAAGCCCAGCATTTGGGCTTCATCCTTCAGGCTTTGACCTGGTCAGAGAAAGCTTCCTTGATCAGGTAGCTCCTGAGATGAGCCTTAAAGGCCAAGCAGCATTCACACGTTGGCACAACATTCACTAGGACACATGGCACCAAGTCTCAGCGTGATGAAGTGTGGTGTTCAGGGAAGAGTATTTCCATTAACCTCATGATTACAAAACTATAATATTCATAATCTAGCTCTGCACAAAAATAATTACAGCAATTACTAGTTTTCTTAAGAAGTATAACACAGGGCCTTTGTGATTGGATAGATTTGTTCTTCCAATCCTAAATTTGCCGTGTTATCTTGAGACTCTTCTTATCTCTCTGTGAGCCTCAGTTTTCTTGTAAAATTAATTTTGCATATTAACTTTGCATAATATCATTTTGTGGGGTTTTCTCTGCGATTACAAAGGATAGTGTATGTAAAGCATACAACAAATAGAATTGCTAGGTTTGGCAAATAAGAACACAAGATACCCAACTAAATTTTAAGTTCATAAAACCAGTAATTATTTTAGTATGTGTCTCAAATATTGCATGGGACATTTATTTGTCCACTAGATAATTATTTGTTGTTTATCTGAATGAAATTCAACTTAACTGGGTATCCTATATTAATAATAAATGCTAGTAATAAGTTGAGTGAATTGTAACTCAATAAGTTATTGGCATGGTTGGTGATATTTATGCTGAGGGAGCATTGACTCGGAGGAAATAGGGAAACAAAAAAATACTGTACATAGTATGTGGATGTGAATATGCATATGTGTTGGGGGAAATGGTGAGAAAGGTGCAGGATATCTGTTAATGCTAGGAATCCAGAAGCTTCTCCAGGATTGATGAATATATTCTCCTAAAAAGAGTTTTCTGGGTTAGAGTTAAGAAATTACCTATGGGGCACAACATTTGCTATCTGGGGAATGGGCCAGCAGACACCACTTCATAATATGTCCATCTAACAAACATGCATGTGTACCCCCTGAAACTCAAGTTAAAAAAAGGTTAACAATTTTCTTCAAGTTGGTTAACAGCAACAACAAAACGAACAAGTTTGTAAGAACCATTTATTTGGAGGCCATACCAATAGGATCTGAGTTTTGGCACTGTCTTGGTCTGTTTTCTGTTTATAACAGAACACTTGAAACTGGGTAACTCATAGGAAATGAAATTTATCTCATAAAATTCTGGAGGCTGAAAAGTCCAAGGTCAAGGGGTGCAACTGGTGAGAGCCTTCTGGCTGATGGGGACCCTCTGCAGAGTCCTGAGGCAGCACAGGGCATCACAGGATGAGGGGGCTGAGCATATTAGTTCAGGTTTCTCTTTCTGTTCGTATAAAGCCATTGATCCCATTCCTAAGGTCACTTATTGATTCATTAACCCATTAACCCACTAATTCATTAATACATGAATGGATTAATTCATTCATAAGGGCAGAGCCCTCATGACCCAGTCACCTCTTAAAGGCCCTGTCTTTCAATACTGCCACATGAGGGATTAAATGTGAACACAAGTTTTGGAGGGGACAAACATTCAAACCATAGCAGGCACTTGAGAACTTTTCAGCAGACTGGAATCGTTATGGCCTAATCCAATAAATTGGCTGCTATCCCTCGTGGCCAATTAAAATACGAGAGGCTGAGACTGAGAGAAAAGGGAATGTTTAATTTCTATAACCACGTTATAGGGAGACAGGTTGGTGTCATGGCCAAAAAGCCCGTTCCAGGCAACACAAATTCATTCCAGTATTTATATACCAAATTCATAGCCCTTTACCTACCCCAAGTTTGTAGCCTAATTGCAGTTTTAGCATGACTCAAGAATTACATTAACAACTTTTGATACATGATCACTGAAGTGACACAAAGTCTCCTGGTCCTGTTGACACTTTAGATAACATTTTGGAATTGTTCTTTCACGATTTTTTTTTTTTTTTTTTTGAGTTGGAGTCTCACTCTTGTCGCCCAGGCTGGAGGGCAGTGGCACACTCATGGCCACCGCGGCCTTGGCCTGCTAGACTTAGGTGATCCTTCCACCTCAGTCTTCCAAGTAGCTGGAACTATAGACACACACCACTGCGCAGGGCTAGTTTTTGTGATTTATTGTAGAGACGAGGTCTCACCAAGTTGCCCAGGCTGGTCTTGAACCCCCTGGCTCAAGCAATCCTCTCACCTCGGCCTCCCAAAGTGCTAGGATTACAGGCTGCACCACTGTGCGTGGCCCTTTCACAGTTTTTTAGAGGAAGGGGCAGACAACTGTAATATTTGGATGGAAGGGAAAACAAAATTGTAAAAATCTCCTATTCCCATAGCTCTGGCCTATAGCAGTTGACGTCCTTGTATTCACAGGTGAAGAGAAGGTGGGTCATGCCCACTCCAAGCTTTTAGACACATTCCTGTTGGCCTTGGTCCACTCTCCTCATCATTAGGTGGTCTGGATTGCCCGACTGTTTCTTCTTCAGCACTAGCAATGGTTTCCTAGATAAGAGTGACCAGTCAGGCAAGGCTGTGCTAGGAGAGAAGAAGGGGAAGGGCGCAAATAGAAAAAATGTGCACTTCTGAATCCAAGCGGCTTTTACGTTAGCCCAACTCAGCTACCAAAAAAATGACTGTTCTAATATAGCCAAGATGGCCTCTTTTCAGTCTATCACAGAATTACATAGCTACTGGCCTTTTTTCAAGATATACACCTTTCTGTAGGCCCTTAATATGTCAGACTCTATATCTATTCTCTTTTCTCTCCTTGAAGCACTGCCAGGTCTCAAATTCCTTGGCTGGTGGGTGGATGGTGCATGCTGAGCCAGCTGAAAGTCACTGAGACTAGCACGCTACGTACAGAACACTTACTCTATGCCTGGGACTGTGGGGAGGAATTACAAAGAAAAAAGGTAAACCCTTGCCCATCAAGAGTTTACAATCCTACTAGAAAAGAAGAGATGATAGGTAATTGTCAAACTGAGTCACTTTCTGGAACATGAGTTCTATGAAACCAGCTCAGTTTCACCACTGAAACCCCAGTGCCTAGAATAGTACCAGGCAAATGGGAGGGGTCCCATAAACATTTGACAAATGAATCAGTGTGGGCTGCATTCACTAAGAAAAGTTTAATGGAGTAGTTAAGTCTGCAATGGCCTTAAAGATCTGGTTGAGTAGAAAATAGTCATCGTAATCATTATCACTGCAGCTGCCATTTACTATGAACCAGGTTCTGAGCACAGTACTTTATATTAACTCTGCACATGTGTTTCTAATAACCATTAAAAGTTTAGGTCCATCTGAATCCAAAGCCCATTTTTCTTTTGCAAATCAGCTTGAACATCATTTCCTCAGGGAGATCTTTTTGGACCATCTGATCAAAAGTATTTCTAACTTCTGTTAGTCTCTATCTAGGCCCAAAGTTCTTTCATGCTATTTATGACAACTTAACATGAATGTATTAAATATTTTTGGTCTGTCTACAGTCCATGAGATCTGGAATTGTGTCTATCTTATCACTGCTGTGTTTCCAGGACCCACCAGCCAGTTCACTCCTGACTGATAGCAAACATTCTGTAAACAGTTACTGAACAAATGCATTTGGTTTTCAGGCCTGTCTGTAGAGAATCATTTTAGTTTAAAACATCAACAACAATGCATGACTGAAGATGAGAACTTCGATGAAAGCATGCCACTGCCAGGAAACTATATGGGTCCAAGTTAAAATCCGATGGATACATTTGTCTTCCATGTAGTCTTTCAAAGAAAGCTTCCTAGAGCTTCTACTCTAAGAAAAACATTGGTCATGACCTTTGCCTCAATATAAACTTGTTTCATACCTTATCATTCTCATCCTGTTCTCTTCAACTTTAAAAGTAAGGAAATACCAGTATCTGGGGCAAACATTTGAATTAAAATTTATTTTCTGTGACTGTTAAACATTTGAAGAAATGCTCAACCTCATTCAAAATAAGAGACGTGGAAATTATAACTAAACTGAGATATTGCTTCTTATCTATCAGATGGCAAAAATGCAAAAATTTGACAACATAGTTTACTTGGCAAGGCTCCAGAGAGCAGCCACTCTGACACATTGCTGATGGGAAGGCAAAAATCTCCCAATGGAGAGGAGTTTGTAAATTTCTGGTGATATTACATGTTCACATACACTTTGTTCCAGCAATCCTACTTCTAGATATCCATCCCAAAGGTACGTTGAAAGATATATAACATACCCTCAAGATTTGTATTGCAGTATTATTTACTTACAAATGTCTGTAAGTAGGGAATTGGTGCATACATATAATGGTCTAAGTGGCCCTAAAAAAGGGGGGACACCCTCTGTCTACTGGTATGAAGTAATCTCTGGAATCTATTTTTAAGTGAAAAAAGCAAGATGCAGAACAGTATTTATTGTATGCTACTCTTTGTGTAAAAAATGGAGGGAAATATTTATATATGCAAGCATTTGTCTATATTTTTAAAAATAAGGAAAGTATAAGTCAAAAATTAAATATATATATATATATATATATATATATGAGCAAAAGGAAGGGAAATTATACTTTTCTAAATATACCCCACTTAAAATGTTTATTTTGTGACTAGGTAAATGTTGTACATAATTAAAAAACAAAACTCAGTCAAAAAGAAAAGAAATAACCCCTAAAATGAAAAAAACAAACACAAACAAAAGAACCTAACTGTAATCAGGTTGATGATATAAATACCCTGAAAAGAATTATTTCATATTAATTTAAAACACTGTATGTTAGAGGATGTCCTAAGGACTAAAAATAATTGAAAGCTGTTTAGTTGTCTTATTATTTTTTCTCAGTCTTTAAACATAACAAAATCAGTAGTCTTATTATTGATGGTTTGGTTTTGATACTATTTATGTAAAGTAACATGTTAGGAAGCAATTCTTTTTAGCATGAGAGAGAAGAGCTGAAAATCTGAAATCAAGAAGATTAAACCACATTTTTGTAATATTAAATTGAAAATATCAGTATGAACTTATAATTTTTTTCTCTCTAAAAAAATACACTTTTCATAGCTCTGACCCCTGAAAAGACCTAAGATCAGTGATAACGCAGTAAAAATTACCAGAAGGTGTTATCTAAACATCATTCCCACTAGAAGGAACCAGGGCACAGTGGAGGATGAGTGGTTTCTGGTCTGAGGTAGGAATGTACAGGGTGAACCTTGCATATCTTGTGCTGAAAACAAAAGGAAATGTTCACAGACTGAGGGGTCATGTCAAAAAGACTAGAGCTGATCTTCAGTGGCTTCTAACTGGCCATAGATAAGACACATTGAGAATCAAAGGAATAACTACAGAAGACTGAAATTCATTGAATGCAGAAAAATTTGTGAGTTCAAAATAGTACTGAAAGCATGTATGCCTGAAACAAATGAAACAAACTTCACCACTGGAGGTAGCTAGTGCGCTAACAGCACACTTTGAAAACTGGTCACCAAAAGGAAAGAACTGAGTGTTTACCTTGCTTTGTACAAACAGTAGTTTTATTTGTGAAACTGCCACCTCAAGCTGGAGCTGCCCAATTTTAGAATTATTTTACATGCCAGAGAAACACCCCAAGCTGGAACTCCCCAATTTTAGAGTTATTTTACATGCAAGAGAAACACTTGTGTGTTTACGTCCCTTTATTGGGATTTCTGTTATACACAACCGAACCCAATTGTAATAGACACAACATATATAAATGGAGCTCTCCATTTTCTTGACAAATGAGGTTGCTTTCTTCCCTGCTGATGGAAATTAAATTTGTTGAGACAGAAATAATTTGATAAAAGTTTATTGGAAACCAAATTTGAGGATTGACCAGGGAAGATACACTAACAAAGATGGGCGTATTCTAGTCTGTTGCAAGTTGGACTTTTATAAGAAAGCTTAGGGGAAGGCAACCTCTTTCAGGTCCCTTCCCACTGTGGGAGCTTTTCTGTCTTCTTAATAAATCCTACTTTCAAACAAAAAAAAAGCTTAGGAGAAGGGAGGAGGACTCTTGTTGGAGGGCACAACAGAGGTGACAATCATTGGTTACAGGCTAAAATGTTTTACACAAAAAACAACCAATAAAACTTTATGATTGAGAAATAAATAAGCGTCGTTTTCAGTGTCTGTGGGTTACATATTAGTTAGTACATCAACAGTTTGAGAAACTCATGATAAGATTTGAGGGACTCAAGATAAGATTTTTTTACTCAGGGACAGGATGTCAGTCATGAATCATAAGACCTTCCCTAGGCAATTAATTTGGAAGCCTACCAAATGTGGCTTGTGGATTCTCACCCCAAATAGCTAGAACCCCTTCAGTCTTTGCTCACTGTACGGTTTCTTGCCGTCTGTCCATTGTCCTCACTTAAATAATAATTCTAAACCAGGGGTGCATAATTTTAGCTTAGAAGAGGTACTGGAGAGATTCTTGGTTCACAAGGACTTAGTAGTTTCCATGGCAGCATTTCCACACCACAAGAATCAAGAGAAGACATAAACAATATCGTAAGGATAATAAGAAGAGAAAGATGAGAGTGGGAATTTTGTGAGATCATGACTTTTAAACAAAAGTTGATGAAAGACCACACCCTAGTAGCCATGCTATAAAGGACCAGGGTACCAACTTCAAATTCAGATTCAAATAATATTTAGTCAAGGATGTTCTGGGTCAGGCTTTTCACTAGAGTATTTCAATATATTGTCCGATTTAATAACCACCGATTTTCAGGTCTCCATTTTAACCATGTGTTTTCTCTTTCCTTTGTCAAACTTTCATTAATTACCTTTTTAAAAGTCACTCTGGAGGTGCTCATGAAAAGAAAAGTAGCCAGAAGTCAAATCAGAGACACTTGGTGTGGCAGGAAGACTAATGGACCCCCAAAGTCATCTACGGCACTGACATCTGTGAATGCTTTAGGTAACCTGGCAAAGGGGAATGGTAGCAGATGGAATTAAGGTTGCTAATCAGCTGACTTGAAGAGAAGTAGAGAAGCCTGGATTATCTAGGTGACCTATTGTAATCACAGAAGTCCTTAAAAGTGGGAGCAGGAGGCAGAAGGTGAGGGTGAGGCATTGTGATAAGAACTCAATCAGCGGTCACTGGCTTTGAAGATGGCAGAGGGCTATGCGCCAAGGAGTGGGTGACTTCTAGAAGCCGGAAAGAGCATGAAAACAGACTCTTCCCAGGAGCTCCCAGAAGAGAGTGCAGCCCTGCTGATATCTTGGTTTAAACCCAGGGGAGAGCCATTTCAGACTTTTGGCCCCCAGAACTGTAAAACATGTATATGTTGTTTTAAGCCAGCAAGTCTGTGCTTATTTGTTAGCGCAGCAATAGGAAATGAATGCACCTGTTTATGGTCACACAATTGAAAAAGAAAATTACTCCACAGAGGAGTTAGTAGATTTGGTGCCGCCCAGGTGTTAAGACAGTGGAGTCTAGAGCAGTCAATCCAATGGTGGCCTGTTGTTACTGAACCCAAAATGTGGGAAAGATTTAGTGGTGCTGATAATGGCATGAGTGGGAAGCCATCTTTGCAGGTCATAAAGGTAAGGGGTGAATAGGTAAGATGAATCTAAGAGTTATTGTGTTATCAAGTGCAACTCCTGCATCCTAAAACCAGGACCTGTTTTGACAAGGAATTGTGCAATCACCCAAACTTTTACCTATGTTGTTCTTTCTACAACCCTTCTTCCTATCCATGATCCCAAGCCCTAGGTGAGAGGTAAAGAATGTTTCATTTTATGCCTTCATTTTTTTTTTCTTTTGTAGGTCAACTGTTTCTCCTTTACATAGAATACTTTTAAAAATGAAACTAAACGAAAAATGTAACAGGATATATCTAGGTGTTCATCTTTTTCTATTATTTTTCATTTGCTGGGTGTGTGATGGGCTCTTGAATTCTGCACACTGGGTTACATCTTCATAACAGGAAAGCTTTCTCCTCATGTTAATTTCTTGTTTGTATGCGTTTTGGTCTGTGTTTTAGAAATAACTGTTATCTTTCTGTTGACTCTCTACTCTCTGCCTTCCATATTTGTATTTTCGTCTCTCAGTTGTTTTCTCATGCACACTCTGATGAAGACAGGGGCCATTCTCAGCATTAGTGCTGAAACTGTGTTGAAGTAGGGACATGGGCCTCATGCTACCAAATCATCTGATTTTTTTAAGAGGCTGAAAATCCAGATTTCTATGCGAAATTCCCAATTTTTTAGTACAAGAAACCAATGCAGTTTTAATTTCACATACATTATTATTATTATTATTTTGTAGAAACAGAGGCTTGCTATGTTGTTCAGACTGGTTTCAAACTCCTGGCCTCAAGCAGTTCTCCTACCTTGGCCTCTCAATGCACTGTGATCACAGGCGTGAGCCACCATGTTTGGCCCTGATTAAGATTTTAAAAAACGACAACAGCAACACTGTGTGAGCCATACAATAAATGTCTTAAGGTAAAATCAGGACTGTGAGCTGCCAGAATGTGACCTTTGTGTTAAGTGTTTCATAAGAAACCTTTTTGGTGATGTTATTCAAAGTTAATGTATAAACAGAAAGGTGCTGCAGTTTATTATAACAGCAGGTTGCTGTTTAAATAGATAGCCAACCCCAAAATATTACTCCTATGCATTAAAGGCGCATAACTACATAGTTCTTTATATTTAGCAATAGTCCAGGGCAACAAAAAAACCTTAAGGGTTCTTACCAAAGGCCATTATAAAATAGTTAATGACCCCATTTAGCAATATATTGGCTGTGGGTTTATCGTAGATGACTCTTATTATTTTGAGGTATCTTCTGTTCCCACTGTGCCTAGGTGTTCAAGAGTTTTATCAAAGAAAAATGCTGGATTTTATTGAAATCTCTCTCTGCATCTAATGATATAATCAGGTGGTTCTTGTTTTTGCATCTGTTGATGTACTGAATTACATTTATGGTCTTGCGGGTGTTGAACCATCCCTGAATCCTGGGGATAAAGCCTATTTTGTTATGGTGGATGATTTTTGAGAGGTCTGCATGTATCCTTTTCTCTCTGAAGTTTTCTTTAGTATTTTCATTCTCTTTATCTCTTTAAGCTGCATTCTGAGATACACTTTGACCTTACTCATTCACTCCTTGGTAGTGAAGAAGCTACTATTAAGCTCATGTATTGATTTAATTCAATTTAATTTTTTTTAGTCAGAGTCTTACTCTGCCACTCAGGAGGGCAGTGGCACAATCATGGCTCACTGCAAACTTGAACTCCTGGGCTCAAGTGATCCTTCTGCTTTAGCCTCCCATGTAGCTGGGACCACCAGTGTGTGCCACCACATCTGGCTTATTTTCTTATTTTTGTAGAGACGAAGTCTTGCTATGTTACCCAGGCTGGTCTCAAATTCCTGGACTCAAGCAATCCTCTTGCCTTGGCCCCAAAAAGTGCTGGCATTTTAGGTGTGAGCCACTGAGGCTAGCATTATTTTAATAACTGTGTTTTTCATTTTAACATTTCTAGTTCTAGTGTCATAATGTATGTTCTGCTTTCAAACTTCCTCTTGCTTCATGGATTTTATTTCCACCTAAGTTTATTTCTTTGGGGATTTTGAGAACACCCTCACTGGGGAGTTTGTCCTTCAGTTCAGTAGTTAGAGGTACCAAATAATAAAAGTTTGTTTATGAATGGATTAAATTGAAATAAATGTCCCATGAGCTAGAAGCTTCTAGGGAAGGGAGAAGAAAAATGCTCTCCTTTTTTTTTTCTATTTTCCATCCTCTCAAAGGATAGCACATGGGAATGACACAGAAGTGTTTTACTTATTTAGAAAATAGTTGTAAGAAATTATACTCCTCTAAAGAGGAACTGGGGAAATAGTTTCCTTTTTCTCCCTTCAAACTCTGATAAAAAGCCCAAAGGACACATACATGAAGAACTGTTTGTTGTGCTCAAAAGTTTGTAGAGGAATTATTATGACAAGGCAAACAAAGATTTAAAAACATGCAAAGTATAATGGCCATGACTCTTAGCATCCACTGGTTTACAACCTGCAGTCTAAACGGTGACACACAAAACCGGTTTTTACAAGTGAGATGAGAGTCGGTCTTTGAGAGTTGAAATCTGAGATCCATAGTCAGGGAGAGTTGTATTTTGGATTTGGAAGAGACTTAATTAGCTTTTCCCCTCTTAATAATTCTAGATTGCTTCCTGAACCTCACTGGAAGGGGCAAGTAACTTAAGTTTCTTAGGGCTCCGTTGAGAAGCCTCAAGCGTTGCTTGATTGTTGCTCAATGTGGAATAAAACAAAACATGAGGCAACTGGTTCTGATTAGGTGGAATGAACATTTAGGCCTGCTAACGCGGGGGCATCTTATGACAGGCCAATTTTACAAAAATAAAATGTAATGTTGCCTTGATAATTTCATCATTGCTAACTCTATTTCCCATTTCTCCTTATGCCTTCCCTGCCTCCCCACAACATGGTATTTTACTCTGTAAAGTTTGTTTTTCTTATGATTTGATTTGTTCCTTCTCTCAGAGATAGAATGTTTTGGAATAATCAGTGACAAATGAGATGTTAGTCTGACCCTCTTGAAATATCATGGAGAAAGAGGAAACACCACAGAACTAATTCGTTTGCTAGGACTTTCTTAGCTTTTGACTGTTTGTAACTTACCGTCTGTGTCATTTTATGAATAATATGCTTTGCCAGTAATAAACGAGCAGTGATAAGTGACAGCCTGAAGTAGTTTGTTTGTTTTTTTTTTCTGTTTCTTTTGGAAGAATTGTTCTGTCAAGATGTCATCCCAGAGAAAACAAATTTATCAGGAAGCAAGGAGCTTGGTTCACACTATAACCAGAGGCACTATCAGAATATATTTGTTCTCTGGAAAACCTGTTTTACAAGTGGGCTTTCATTGTGTCTGGGGGTAACTTTTTTTATGTCAAATGAATCAGCAAAAATATTTCTAAATCTCATTGAAACTACAAATTGAAGTTCCTAATGATATTTCAAAAATTCATTTTGTTGGAATATGATGTATATATGTATATATTTATACTTCTCATCTATTTAAGTGAACCACTGTGCTATTCTAACCACTGCTTGGAACACAGCTTTTCAAAGGTTTATTTTAAAACCTGGGAGATTCAAACATACCCATTACCCAACTTTCTCTTTCTGGTCCGTGGAGTGAATACTTCATTGAAACCTAAATGTTGTTTCTAACAGATCCCTTTACTATGCATTGGTTTTAAATGGTTAGTCAGTTTCAGAATTTTCCAAATGATCATAGAGCCGACTCAAGCTTTCCGAGCACTTTGACTAGAGATGTTCTTTTGATTTGAATAGAACCACCAGGCTTGCCCTGGCAGATTTAAATATTCAATTCATTGTATCAAACATGCACCAGACACTGTGCTAAGGTAAGATGGTAGAGAGATGGTAGGCACAGTCCCTAACTAAAGCTCACAATAACCTCTCACAACACCCTGCTTAAAATAGAGTTGTGTTCTCTGGACTCGGTGGCTTATGCCTGTGATCTCAGAACTTTGGAAGGCTGAGGTGGGAGGACTGCTTGAGGCCAGGAGTTCAAGACCATCTGGGCAACATAGGGAGACATTGTCTCTACAAAAAATACAAAAATTAACTGGGCATGGGGGTGCGCACCTGTAGTCCCAACTATTTGGGAGACTGAGGCAGAAGGATTGCTTGAGCCTAGGAGGTCAACACCGCAGTAAGTTGGATCCATGCCACTGCACTCCAACTTGGGTGACAGAATGAGACCCTATCTCAAAACAAACAAACAAACAAAACCCCCACAGTGTTCAAAAGTGTGCCAATTGTTGCTCAAAACCTCTGGTTTTGGCAATATAACATACTGGGTTAATGCCAGGTAAAACAACATTCTTGTATTACATAAATTTCCCAATGATATGCAGGTAGAGATGAATCACATTTTTTTAAAAACAAGGAAACAAATAAATACATAAATAACCTATGGGATTACCATGAGAATCTCAGTAAGCAATTATATGTGGGCATAGTATATAGCATATAATAAGCACATAATAATAATGGGTTGAATACCAGTTCAGTGCCTTCTATGCTTTAGAGCATAATCCAACCCCCAGGGCTATGGATTAATAATCCATGACCTGCTAGGAACTGGGATGCACAGCAGGAGGTAAGCAGCAGGTGAGTGAGTGAAGCTTCATCTGTATTTACAGCCACTCTCCATCGCTTGCATTACCACCTGAGCCCCGCCTCCCATCAGATCAATGGCAGCATTAGATTCCCATAGGAGCATGAACCCTATTGTAAACTGCACATACAAGGGGTCTAGGCTGTGCACTCCTCATGAGAATCTAAAGTCTGATAACCTGAGGTGGAGCTGAGGCAGTGATGCTAGTGCTGGGGAGCAGCTACAAATACAGATTAACATTAGCAGTGAGGGTTTGTTTTTTTTATTTTAGAGTTGGAGTCTCACTCCGTCTCCCAGGCTGGAGTACAGTGGCACATTCATGGCCACCACAACCTCAACCTGCTAGGCTTTGGTGATCCTTCCACCTCAGCCTTCCAAGTAGCCGGAACTACAGGTACACGCTACCATGCCCAGTTAATTTTTTCATTTATTGTAGAGTCAAGGTCTCACCAAGTTGCCCGGGCTAGTCATGAATCCATGAGCAGTGAGGTTTGACTGCACAGAGATCATAATAAATCAGTTGCTTGCAGACTCATATCGAAACTCTACCAGTGAGTTGATGTACTTCAATTGTTCAGCTGCATCTGGTGGCAGATTTAAGTCAGAATCTAACACTTATTTTAGTGCCCACGTGGCCTGCCCATTATTTTATTTATCACTTCTTCCATGCCTTTTTTTTAATGGTGAGTTGTATAGTTATTTCATTACATATTATAATTTAATAATAATACAAATAAAGTGCACAATAAATGTTATGTGCTTGAGTCATCCCAAAACCATTCCCTGCCCTCGGTCCATGGAAAACGCATCTTCCACAAAACTAGTCCTTGATGCCAAGAAGATTAGGGACTGCTTCTTTAGAAGTTACATCCCATCCATTATTGCTATATAATAAACCATCTCAAAACTCAGAAGGTAAAACAATGACCACTGATTATTGCTCAAGAGTCTATTAATCAACTGAATAGTTCTCCTTGTTGCACCTCGAACTCCTGGGTGTGAGCGATCCTCCCACCTTGACCTCCTGAGTAGTTAAGACTACAGGAGTCTTATCATCATGCCCAGCTTTTTTGTTTGTTTTAATCATGTATGCAAATTACCTCAGTATTCTTAATGTAAGATAAAATTTGGTATGTCAGTACTCTGCGCTGATTTTCTTTGTCTGCCTTGTAGTATTGCCTCTGCAGACTGTTGAGGACTCATATATTTGCAGTCAGTTGTGGTACATTTGTGGGCAACTCTTCAGATTTTTGGCTGGGCTCACTCATAGGTTTGGGGGCTGGTCTAGGATGGACCTGGCTCACATGAATCGGCTCTGCTGCATGTGGTCTCTCATTCCTTAGCAGGCCAGACTTCTTCACATGGAAGCCACAGGGTTCAAGAGTGAAATTAGAAGCAGGCAAAGCCTCACGAGGCCTAAGCTTGGGACACATTGATTTCACTGCATCCTGATGTCCAGGGCGGTTCACAAGGCTTCTCTACCTCTCTGTGGGAGGAACTACAAAGTCATACTGCAAAGTGCAGGCAAACAGGGAAATTTGGATAATTTGGGCCAGTTTTGCAATCAATCTACTACTATGCCCTCAACTAATAAGAAAGAATATATAAAAGTGAGAGATGATTTATAAGCAACTGAATGATGATGTTTGTTTATGAGGTTTCCTTTCCTTTAAATTTTAGGTTTGAAGTTTGTTCTTTGTGATTCTTTGGTGGCATGCAGTACAAATTGTGGCTAACAAGCAAATACATATTTATGAAGAATGTGTAACAGCTAACAGAATATAAGGCTGAGCCTCGTCAAGGACAGGAACCCTGAGCTATCTAGAATCTAGACATCAAGAACCAATAGTCCATTTGGGTCTCTGCCATTGGGATTCAGATTTCCTGGAGAGGGAACCAATTGGCCTCTGGGTCACATGACCAGACTTTGGCCAAGGGAGGACCAGGTGCCTTGATGCTAAAGTCTCTCCATGACTCCATGCAAAGAGGCTCAACAGTTTGTAAAAATAATATGAAGCCCACCGCCAGGTGGCAGGAACTCAAGGCAGGCAATACAACAACATCTTCTACAAAGTTTAAATAGCTTAATCCTAGAAAACAAGATTCAGTAGAGGCTCATATCCCCCACCTATGTAGCACAGAGGAACCATCTACCATTTCCCTCTTTATGATTGCTCCCAATAAGTGAAAACTGGAAAGCAGCTAGAGGCAAAGCCTGCAGGTTATGCAGAGAGGAAAGGTAGATGAGATGTGGCTTTTCTCTACCCAGTCAATGGCAAGTGGCCATTTACTTCCTCTTGGCCTCATCAAAGCATATCTACAGACACCAGTCTTTGCTCTGCTTCAAAGAGCAATGAAGGCCAGGCTTGGTGGCTCAGTCTGTAATCCCAGCACTTTGGGAGGCCGAGGCAAGTAGATTGCCTGAGCTCGAGGATTCAACACCAGCCCAGGCAACTTGGCAAGACCTCATCTCTACAATGAATTTAAAAAAAAGCCAATGAAAATTGTGCCAAAGAGAGAAGATATGTTTCTTAGGAGTTGCAGAAGTTAGAAATGCTTCTGGCTGCTGGTGACTTTACCCATAGGACAGTTAGTGTTATTGAACAGGAAGTCCCTAAGTGGCGCCGGAGGGGTGGGGCCCAGCAGCTCACCAAAGTCTTCAAGGACCCCAGCTTCTCCTTGCTTTCCACTTCACTATCCTCAGTATGGCAGTGGTATCCCCTTCATAGCAGCAAGATGGCTGCCGCTGCTTCCAACATGATGTCCTCATGGGACAGCATCCTAGGGAGAAAAAACCTTTTGCTTTTCTTCCCTCTCTCCACCCACCATTCTTCAGTGGACTTTTGGCTTATGGGACAGAACATGACCATCTTTAACCAACCACTGTGGGAACGGAATGAGATTGCCATATGAGTTTAGGCCAATTTCAGTTCGTCCCCTCATGCTGTACACATCATCATCTGTGTCTGACGTCTGTGGTGACTCCACTCACATTTCCTTGGCCTTGTCTTGAATTCCAGCCACAACTGGAAGGGATGGGACTTGTGTAGTATCATAGAGCCTTTCATTGAGAAGGGCTCTGTGCTTGGTTTAATGCTCTGCTAATGCTGCCTTGAAATTCTTAATCCTTAAAAAAAAAAAAAAAGAGCACTGAGCCGGGTGCAGTGGCTTAAGCCTGTAATCTCTGCATTTGGGAGACCAAGGTGAGAGGATTGCCTGAGCCCAAGGGTTTGAGAGCAGCCTGGGCAACTTGGTAAGACCTCCTGTCTACAATATATGTTAAAAAAAAATTAACTGGACTTGGTAGCACATTCTACTTGGAAGGCTGAGGAGGATTGCCTGAGCCCAGCAGGTCAACGCTGGGGTGGCTGTGAGCATGCCACTGCACTTCAGCCTGGGCGACAGAGTGAGACTCTGACTAAAAAAAAAAGAACTCTTCCTTTTCCTTTTGCACTGGGTCCTGCATATTATCTAGCCAGTCCTGGCTGGAGTGCATAGTTCCATGTGGGCTTTGACTCACTTTTCCCTGATAACCTCTTGCTTCAAGCACAGAGTCTTGCTTTCTCTTCCTGGCCTTTCCCAAAGCTGCAGGCACTGGTGGATGCTCAATCAACTGGTAGACACGGAAAGTTTAGAAGGGAAACTTTGGGCAGTCAGGATGGGAACCGATGGAGACATGTTCCTGTGTCCCATCCTTCGAGTGCATTCTGCACGATTCTTAGGGCCTGCTGGGATCCAGTCACTGCCCACAGCAGTGACTGTGATAACACACTTTTCTCTTGGCTTTTCTTCCTTCTCTGTTCCTGCTCCCCAGTCCCTCATTCCCGGTTTCTAAATCATCTTCCAAACACCTGCACATTCAACTTGTCCCAGGCTCTGCCTTCAGAGAAATCCAAGCTCAGACACCATCCAAATAAAATCAGGGCCTCTTACCAAGAATAAAGGTGCATGGCTGTTTGCCCATTGGGTAAGTGCCATCAACAGTGTCAGCCACAGTTATTTTGGGATATAGAGGAGTCATCCTAGATTCTGTATCCCTGACTTCCAAAATGGAAATCTAATGTTTGTTGAATACCTATTGTATACCAGACACTGTGCTACTTTCAGACAAGTTCTCCTAATTCACCTTGCATAACAGTCATTTGTAGTAGCTATTATTATTTCCATTTTACAGATGAGAATACCAAGGACCAGAGAAGTTGAGTGACTTCCCCAAGGCCCGTGATTTTAAGTCTGAAGACCTGGAATGGAAGCACAAGCTATCAGAGCATTTTCCCTACAATATCACCCTGTTCCAAGGAAGGATATTTGGTCTATAGGCCAACTAGCTGGCACAGCAAAGAGGTAGGCGCAGCCTGGCTCTGGACTTTGTGGCCACTCATAAAGTTTAAAGTGCTTCATAAAGAACAGCTAGTGGCTAAGTAGGTGTGCCAGAAAGGGCAGGCTCTCCTCTCAGCTTTTGGTCCTTGTCTGAAAGTGTTCACAGCTGGTTTCGGGAACAGAGGGTTGTGGCCAGCACATTGCTCATGCATTTTCTTTAAACCAATGGCAATCTGGCAAATGTATTTTCCAAGCCAGGCTAGACAGATCTTTCTATTTTGCTTTGTCACTTTCAAGGGAGTACCCTGCCTCTTCAGAGACTCAGGACTGTGTAGCAGACTACATTGACAGAGTGTTCTGGATAATGGGGTCAGGCAAACATTTCAAAGAGACAGATCGCAGACTTCAGGGACATCACTGTTTTTTTCCAGGGCAAGCTGTGAAAAGAAATTGGACACCAGTCTAGACAACATTGTGGTATTAGCTGAATTGGTAAAGGGTGCCAATGCCTGGCTAGCAGTCAGAGACATGACTGAAGAAAGAACTGTAAGATTATTATTCTCAAAGGACATATTTTTAGTACATAGTATGTAATAAGGTATGACCCTTTGATGTGAAGGAACACAGAATGGAAATTTGCCGAGGAACAGGCTGCTACCACAAGATGAAGAATTAAAGTGAGTTAAAATTCATAAATTGTATATATAGCTTCAGAGAATTTTCCAGGAGGGGCCCTTAGATTTATTATTTTATTAGTTTTTAGAGACAGGATTTTTCTCTGTTGCTTAGGCAGGAATGCAGTGGCATGATCATAGCTCACTGCAGCCTCTAACTTCTGGGCTCAAGCGATCCTACCTTAGCCTCCTGAATAGCTAAGACTACAGGGGTACACCATCATGCCCAGCTTATTTTTGTCTTAATCATGTACACAAATTATCTCAAAGTAATTTATTATTACTTATTATAAAATAAAATTTTATATGTCACTACTTCATGCTGATTTTCTGGCATCAATTTCCCTGAGTTTTTTCCCTGACTGTCACTAACAAAGCATTGAAGGGGTAGTCTCAAACCTTTGTTGGTTGAGACCCCACCAATAAAAACCTTGTGCATAAATCTTCATTATATGTATATTTAAGTATTTAGAAAGTATATCCCTATACACTGCATTGATATTGTATGTACAATACAAAATAGACCAGAATTACAATTTAAAGGACAAGATAGAAATCAAACTATCTTTAAAAAGTACTTTAAAAAACGACTAGCAGTGCAAAAACCACTGCTTTTGCTAATGAGAGTAATAGAATTAAAAAATTTTTTTCTTTTAAAAAAACATGATTAATAATTCTGTGATACTTTGATTCAAAATTTGGACTAGTTAAGTTTGTTACTTATTTTTTTAATTGAGGTTTTATTTCAGTGATTTTTAACATATTCACAAAGTTGTATAAACATCACCACTGTCTAATTTTACAGTCTTTTTATCATCCCCCAAAGAAACCCATATTTATTAACAGTTACTCTTATTCCCTTCTATCGTTAGTCCCTGGCAACCTCTAATCCATTTTCTGTCTCTATGAGTTTGCCTATATTGGAAATTTTTTTTTTTTTTTGAGTTGGAGTCTCACTCTGTCACCCAGACTGGAGTGCAGTGGCTGCTCCCGGCCACCGCAGCCTCGACCTGCGGGCTCTGGCGATCCTTCCGCCTCAGCCTTCCAAGTAGGTGGAACTACAGGTGCGTACTACCACACCTGGCTAATTTTTTGATTTATTGTAGAGATGAGGTCTCACCAAGTTGCCCAGGTGGATCTCGAACCCACGAGCTCAGGCAATCCACTCACCTCAGCCTCCCAAGGCGCGGAATTACAGGCTGAGCCACTGAGGCCGGGGAAATTTTTCATAAATAAAATGATACAATATATGGCTTTTTGTGTCTGGCTTTTTTTTTTTTTTTTGAGTTGGAGTTTCACTCTGTTGCGCAGGTTGGAGTGCAGTGGCACACTCACGGCCACCCCTGCTGGGCTCAGGCCATCCTTCCACCTCACCCTTCCAAGTAGCTGGAACTACAGGCATGTGTCACTACACTTGGCTAATTTTTTGAGTTATTTTAGAGAAGAGATCTTGCCAAGTTGCCCAGGCTGGTCCCGAACCCTTGTACTCAGGCAAACCTCTTACTTTGGCCTCCCAAAGTGCTGGGATTATAGGCTTGAGCCATCATGCCCGGCCTGACATCTTTTACTTAATATGATGTCTTCAAGGTTCATCTATATTATAGCATTTATCAATATTTTATTCTTTTTTATGGCCAAATAATATTCCATTGTATGACTATATCACAAGTTTTTTTATCTCTTCATTCGTTAATGGACATTTGAGATTTTTCTACTTTTTGGCTATTGTGCATAATGCTACTATGAGCAGTTATGTCTAATTTTTGTGTGGACATTTGTTTTGATTTCTCTCATGTGTACACCTAGAAAGAGAATGAACCATTAAGGAACTGCTAGATTGTTTTCCAAAGTGACTGTCTCATTTTACAATCCCATCAGTAATATTTGAGGATTCCAATTTCTCCATATCCTGTGATTGTCCATTTCTTAGTAGAGTTTTTTTGTCTTTTTATTGTTGAGTGATAAGAGTTCTGGATACTAGGCCTTATCAGATATATGATTTATAAATATTTCCCCCCATTTTGTGGGTGATTTTCACTTTCTTGAGCGTGGTCTTTGAAGCACAAAAGTTTTTATTTCAATGAAGTCCAATTTATCTATAATTTTTCTTCGGTTGCTTGTGTTCTTGGTATCATTTCTAAGAAACCAGGGCCTAATCCAATGTCATGCAGATTTGCAACTATATTTTCTTCTAAGATTTTTTATAGTTTTAGTTCTTACAATTATAGCCCTTATCCGTTTTGATTTAATTTTTGTATATAGTATATAGTAGGAGTTCAGCTTCATCCTTTGAATGTGCAGTCATCCCAGCACATTTGTTGAAAATATGATACCCCCACTGAATTGTTATCTTCTCCACCTACTCAGGTGAACTCTTTGAACCCAACTGGGTTTTAAGGAAGGGTGTCATCCTAAATACTGAACAGAGAGGGAGACTCTAAAAAAAAAAAAAAAAAAAATTCATTCAGGAATGAGCATTGCAATGGGAGTATGTGTGTATGACCCCTTGGTCAAAAATCAACGGACCATAAATATATGGGTTTATTTGGAGGCTTTTGATTCTATGACTTAATACTTGGTTTTCAATGTATGTTCCAGCTGAAAAGATAACTTTAAAAGATTCAACACTCAAATACAAAAATGTATTGCCTACCTTTACTAATCATCTTCTGTCATATCCATCAATTATGCCAGTGTTTGTCTGGAGATCTGGTTAGAGATCTAGCTATTTCTGTGTGTTTCCATCTTTTCTGTTGCCTGGGATTTGTTCTTACAAACCAATAACACTAAGGCATTGCATTTTTTTTTCTTTGTAACACATAGATACAAAGCTCACTAAAATTTTTCCTTTGGAAGATTTTTGAAACAGATTAGAAACTTCTTTTTTCAAGTTTCCAAAAGTGCAACTGTAAGATTTTTTTTTCAAAGGTATTACACTTTTGTAATTTTAGTAACAAAAACTGCAGGATGGTAAAAATATTTCCAAGCATTAATTTACAAAATAATCTTTTTTGGCTCAAGTTTGTTATTTAAAGAGGACTTAATTTCTTTCTGAAAAGCTTGTACTAGGAAACATTTAAAATGTCAGCTCTTCAATTTTATTGGTATTCACTTGTATTTACAGTATTAGTAGTATCCTCTATTTTTTTTTTTTTTTTTTTTGAGTTATAGTTGCCCTCTGTCACCCGGATTGGAGTGCAGTGACACACTCACAGCCACCACAGCCTCGACCTGCGATCCTTCCACCTCAGCCTTCCAAGTAACTGGAATTTCAGGCGCATGCCACCACGCCCAGCTAATTTTCTGAGTTATAGTAGAGAAGAGGTCTCACCAAGTTGCCCAGGCCAGTCTCAAACCCCTCGGCTCAGGCAATCCTCTTGCCTCCGCCTCCCAAAGTGCTGGGATTACAGGCGTGAGCCACTGCAGCCAGCTAGTATCCAGTAAATATTTTAAAGTAATATGTCAATTTTCAGCGTATGGTAGTTAAGACTATATAATATAATCTTTTGAGTTTTTTCTTTTTGCTTAATCAGCTTCTGTGTCTTCCTTATTATTTCCTTCTTTACACATCTTTAGGGGACAATTCTGATATTCTTTCTCAAATCTCCTAAGTTAGATGATTATGATTGTAATGATGATGATTTTTTTTTTTTTTTGAAACAAAGTTTATTAGAGAAAGAAGAGAGGAAAGAAAGGGAGACGTGCCAGGCCTATCATGGGCAAGAGAAACTGCCTTTTTATTTTCTAAGTTAGATTATTATTAATTTTTAGACTTTCCTTTTTTTCTAATGTGTTAAAGACTACATTTTTCTCTAGGAGCTGCTTTTGTTGTATCTATAAGTTTTAATAGTACTTTTTAATCATTCACTTTCAAGTCTTTTCTTATTTCCATATAAAATTTCTATATTATTTCATAAGTCATTTAAATAGTGTGATTTTAAAATTTCCCATCTACAGGGTCTTTGGTTCTGGTTTTTGTTGTTATTGATTTTTAAGTCGAAGGCATTATTGTCAGAAAAAGTGCTCTGCATACTACTGACAATTGAACATTGTTGAGACAGGTTTTGTAGCTTAGTGTATGGTGAGTTTTTGTAAACATTTACGCGGATTTAGCCAAACTGCAAAGTTGTGGCACAGTCTTTACACAAGACTGCTCTCACCCCAGACCCAGTTACAAGGGCTTTCTGCCAACTACAAAGTTAAAGAGAACGGCTCTCAAGATGGCTTGACTTCTGACATCAACTGCAACTCCAAGGGGGTTCCCCAAACCACCCTCTGGTTCAGCAATTCACTAGAAGAACTCATGGCATGCATGAAAACTCTTACACTTCAGACTATGGCTCAGTTACAAAAGACACTGTTTTAATTATATCTTTTGAAAATAGCACATAACTGAATTTCAGGTTTTCATGAATTCAAAGAGCCTGTGGCTTCTAATGGAAAACTTCACACCATTGACTTTTTTTGTGATTACTGATTTGGGCTTTATTTCAGATACCGGGTTTATTTCCGCCATCTTAGTGTATGCATATATTATATGCTCTCTGTTTACCTTGCTTTTCTCCATATTTTCTTTCTTTCTTGCCTTCTTTTGAATTGATTAGGTTTTTTTTCATTGCATTTTTCTGCCCTTTATGAGTTTGGAGCATATAATTTGTATCATTTCGATAGTTAACCTTAGAATTTTAACATACATACATAAAGTATAAATTTTTTTGGAGTTGGAGTCTCACTCTGTCGCCCAGGCTGGAGTACAATGGCACACTCACGGCCACCCCAGTGTAGACCTGCAGGACTTAGGTGATCATTCCACCTCAGCCTTTCAAGTAAACAGAACTACAGATGTGTGCTACCATGCCTGGCTAATTTTTTATTTATTGTAGAGACAAGGTCTCGCCAAGTTGCCTGGGCTGGTCTCGAACCTGTGTGCTCAGGCAATCCACTCGCCTCGGCCTCCCAAAGTGCTGGGATTACAGGCTGAGTCACTGAACCTGGTCCAAAATATATACATTTAATGAATATATGAGAGGAACCCCAATACATAGAATTTATTTGTAAAAAATTGTAGATTCATTATTATATGTTTAAATGTCATTCGCCTTCAGAGTACCCTTCATTTGATGCAATACACCTATCAAGACCCTTTTTTCCACCACTCAAAACAGTTTTTAAGCTTGTTGATTTTGATGCCTTTTAGTGCTTCTATCATTTTTTGTTTCACCTCTTCCACACGGGCAAAATGTTTCCCTTTGAGGACTTTTTTCATCCGGAGAAACAAACAAAAAAGTTGCTCTAGGTGAGACTGGTGAATAGGGAGGCTGGGGTACAGGTGTCATGCTGTTTTGGGGGTCAAAACCTGCTGAACATAATGCAATGTGGGCAGGTGTGCTTGTAAATCACCCATCATGAGATGGACAAACGTGTAACAAGAATCTTAAAAAAAAATTCACTGAAGCTGAAAGCAGCCTCTCACCACAAGGCTAGCTGGTATACTGATGTCCATGGGTTCCTGGGACACTTACCTAGTAGGGGAAAGGGGCCTAGTTACAAGGGGCCACCCCTCATTTTTAGTCCTCCCTCGTATTTCTCTTTAAAAATTATCTTCGAATGCCTGACTCCAAACAGCCTCTTCCAGGTTATGTACTATTGTACAGCTTTTTATTTCTCTCTTAATGTTTTGACCCCTAACATGATACATTAATTTATATTGACTATAAACAATGTTTATTGATATTTATCTACTTGTATTACTGCTACTTGGGATTTACTGGGATTTCTAAGTCTGAGTCATTCATTATTGCTGACAGTTTCAGCCCTTATTTCTTTGAATACTTCCTTTCATTCTAGAAATCTGAGAAGACACACATTGGCCCTCCACATCTTAATCTTTCTTTCTTACATGTTATCTCCTTGTCTGTCTGGGCTGTGATCCGAGTACTTTTTTCAGATCAGTCTTCCAGTTCACCAGCTCTTAGAAGAAAAAGACTGAATGTACAAAGACCAATGACCAGACCACACACAAAAGCATTCTGAGCCACACAAGAAGCCCAGGAGGCCAAACCACAATCTCTACTGCAATCTGTCTAGGACAGTCGAGACTCAGGCGGTATTGGCCAACTTTCCTCATTTTTGCCCTGGCTTCCAAATCAGCACCAACCAGAGAAGGCCAAACACCCACCACATCCACCCTGGACCCCAAAATATGACATGCTCACTTCTAGTCACCCACCTTTAACTTCCCAGTGCCAGCAACCTCCAATCAGAAGATATCTGAAGGCTTCAATTTTCATCACTTGACTTTTTGTTGTAAAACATTTCACACCCCGACTGGCCTTAGAGTCTCTGCCACCTCTGAGTGATGGGTGCTGATTCCTTTGTTATGTAGCAAGCTTTAGAGAAATGGACAGTTTTCATTTGGTCTTTGTTCCAACACCAGTTAGGGCTCTTCTGCTGTTTGATGCTTCTACTTGGTTTTTTAAATTTCAACTTTTTTATTTTTAGGTTTTAGAAGTTCCATTTAATTTTTTTTCAAAAGTGTCTGGTCATTTTTATATAATCCTTTGGGTTTTTTGTTTGTTTGTTTTGTTTTGTTTTGTCATTACTTCTATTTCTGCCAGCGTATTAAATATTTTATGCAATGATTCTTATATCTGAAGTCTTTATGGGGGTGCTTTTATCATCTGTTGTTTCTGTGGTCTCTCATTCATGGTGGCTTATTTTCTTGAGCATTCTTTGATTTTTTTTTTTTTTTTTTTTTAATACGGAGGCCAAATTTGTTGTGCTTCTCCTGGGAGTTGACTGAGGCCTGACCTGAGGGTGTGTTCTCCTGGAAACATTTGTGGGCACTCCCGGGCACTTGTGGGCTCCAAAATTACTTAGATTGTGATTTTCCTTGGGAGGCTACTTAGAATGAAGTTTTCCTTGGGAGTTTTTCAATCCACATTGTGACACGTGCATTTACCACCCTTTGGAGGACACTGTGAGCAAGTGAAATCTTATGTCATTGCCTTTGGGTTAATTTAAGGATCAAATGTATTAGTAATAATGATGTGTTCAAACTGACTATGTAGATATACATTGACTATTTAATCATTATGTCCTAAATTCCTAAACAAAAACTTATTTTTCAAAAATTTTTATTTATGTATATTTATTTATTTTATTGAGTTGCAGTCTCAGTCTGTGTGGGAATGTAGTGGCTTGATCACAGCTCACCACAGCCTCAACCTCCTGGGCTCAGACAATCCTTCTACCTCAGCTTCCCAAGTAGCTGGGACTACAAGTGTGCACTCAGTTAATTTTTTTTAATTTGTTTTGTAGAGACAGGATTTCTCTATCTCGAACTCCTGGACTCAAGTGATCCTCTCACCTTGGCCTCCCAAAGTGCTGGGATTACAGATGTGAGCTATAGTATCTGACCCCCTAAACTTTAAAAAAATACTGCTAATATGTGAGAAGTGATTCTAATATAAGGAAAGTATGCTTTAACAAGACAGTATATAATGCATACTGTCCCTTTTTGTATAATAAAAATCAAGTTTAAGTGAGCCTATATTCTTTCTTAGCTGTAAAATTATTTTGAAAAAAAGACATGGATTGCAGAAATCATGAGTTGAGCCCCAAGAATTTGGACTGGTTGCTGCCTCTTCCAAAACATTTCTTTATATTATATCACATATTCAAAGATAATTTCCCTGTGCTGTCTTAGAATTCATAATTCTTAAAGAAACACCAGTGACTAAGTCTAAATGACATTTATTTTGACTTGTCTTTTTATTTTATTTTATTTTTATTTTTGACCTTGGCTCGTAAAATTATTGCTAGTCTTCTGTATTTCAAAGCTCTAGTTCCTTCACCACCCTAGTTATGATGCTGGATTAGACTATATTGGGGATACAAAAATGAGGCAGGAGCTCATAATCCTGTAAATGTCAAATTACCGCGGAGGAAAACAGACTTTGATAAGTGCTCTAGCCCAGCAACAAAGTTTTATGACGCATAAAAAGAGGAGGGAATTATTCACACTGAGGGACAAGGAAAGGGTCAGTTTTTTGCTGGATTGGAAAGCCGAGAAGAATCCAACAGGGTCTGGCTTTCCTGACAAAGATCCAGTTTCCTTATTGATCAAGGCTACAAAAGGCAGTTCTGCTTGTGAACTGAATGGTCATTAAAAATTCAAGAGACTTTTCACCTACTGGGGTGAGTGGGACCTGAGCCAGGAAAACTTGGACTGGGTTCAGGTGGCTAAATAGAAGCTTCCAGAACTGAGAAAATTCCAAGATTACTTTTTAGCTCTACCCCTATTGTTTCACAGAGCATGAAATTATATACCTGCCTGTGTTTGGTACCCTGAAAATCATTTCTTCTGGTAGGGCGGTATCAGGCAATGAATCTGACAGTGTTTTCCCTGGGGCCTTCCTGTTGAGCTGGGAAACAGAAGCTGAAGGAATATTACTTCCTGCCCCTTCCTTCTCCCCTCTTCCTTCCAGTCTTGGCTGGTAGCAATAGGAGAGAAGGTGGAAGCAGATACTGGCATTTGGCATGAGGTTACTGTGCTTTTGAAGAGAAAAGTGTAGTAAATAAGAAAAATCTACATTTGAATTTTTTTTGAGTCAGAGTCTCACTCCATAGCCTAGGCTGGAGTGCAGTGGCATGCTCATAGCCACCCCAGCCTTGACCTACTGGGCTCCAGAGATCCTTCTGTCTCAGCCTTCAGAGTAACCAGAACTATAGGTACGTGCTACCAACACCCGGCTAATTTTTAATTTTTATTGTAGAGATGAGATCTTGTCACATTGCCCAGGCTGGTCTCAAACCCGTGGGCTCAGGCAATCCACTTCCCTCAGCCTCCCAAAGTGCTGAGATTACAGGCTGAGCCACCAAGCCCAGCCTATATTTGAATTTTGACACAGGAGATGAGAGTCTGAGAAGAAGGGCTTTGTTTGGAAGGAGGATGTACAGGCCTGGAGTAAG
Source organism: Carlito syrichta (assembly GCF_000164805.1). NCBI lineage: Eukaryota > Metazoa > Chordata > Mammalia > Primates > Tarsiidae > Carlito > Carlito syrichta. The sequence goes on from NW_007062037.1 coordinate 34,688, forward strand.
CACACCTCATAAAATCCCATACTGCATATGAGGAAGAAGCCCAGGCCAGCAGGCAAGATTGGGAGAAGCTGGAAGTAGGTAAATGGGCAAAACTTCAGTCCCTGAAAAATTGAGGATGGAAAGATTGAGCTACCTTAGTTCAGAAAGGGCCGCTGGACACGAGTGGGAACAAAGGTATTGGTGGGACAATGACAGAAGAGGAGGGAGTGAGGAACTAGAGCCCTGGAAGCAGGGAAAAGGCAAGGACATGATCATAGGAAATGAGCCAGGAACCCAGTTACCAAGACAGGGACATATGGCTGGAGATGGTGGGACTAGTTTGGGGCTCTGAATATCCTGTAGTTGTGATCTTGCATAAACTGAACCCACAGATGGGAGACTTAACATAGATGACAAACAAGCCCAAAGCCAAGCAGATCCCTTATAAGACCAAGGGGCTTTGGTATCTGATCTGACTTTGAATACTGTGCCACTTGCTGGATTTACAGTCGTGGGCATGTTGACGTCTCTCTTTGCTTCGGTTTTATTATCTATAAAACGAAGATGATTTTGTCTACTTTATAGAATTCTTGTAAGAATTAAGTGAAGGCAACACCTTCGGGTCCCCTCCCACTGTAGAAGTTTTTCTGTCCCTTCAATAAATCCTGCTTTCAAAAAAAGAAGAATTAAATGAAATAATGTTTTCGAAGCATGTAGCGCATTACCTGTATGTGGTAGGCACTGTTATCATCATCATCGTCGTTGTTACAAGGAAAGACTGACAAGGAATCAAAATGTACTAAGGCTGAGTTCTAGACTCTCAAGGACACCCCTCTGGATGATCTGGTTCTGAATGAATGGGAACAAAATTTTAACAACTTGTAATTCATAGCTGTGGTAGGTAGAATTGATCCTCCTCAGTTTCGTAGTCAAAGCACAATACGAAGACTCAGAGATCAGGGGATTGAAGCAGCTCTCTTAATCTCGTTCTTGCAAGAACAGGTGCCTCTTGGGCGAGCAGACACACCAAGGTGGTCACAGCCAGCATATGTATTCCCTAAAATGCAAGGTTGTCCCCCCGGTTCCTCATTGGCTGAGTACTTCAGTGGTTACTTCACTTTTCCAGATGTCGCCTAAGCAATAATTTTGTACAAATAAGGTAAAACACAAGCAGTTTCTACACAAATAAGGTAAAATACATGTTTCTAGATTCTGATTGGGTCTCAATGTTTACTAAAGGAAATCTACCAAAAGAGAAAGCCTACCAGGAAAGAAGGTAGGACCTGGAAGTGAAATAAAAAATGATCATTTTGAAAATGAATCACCATTTTGTTTCTTACATAGACAACTGATCACCATGCAGTGCAATTCCTGTCTGTAGATACATAAATTCTGTCCTGTCTGGTAGAGGTTCAATTGACTTCCCTTTCTCACCTCTGTGGGAAAAAAGCAGCTTTGCCCTATGTACACATTCATTTCAGTATTTCTCATCTATAGTAAAGGATATCTCTGCAATATGCAAGGCCAAGAGAAGTATTTTTGATATAAACTATTTGATGTACTCTATAAATGAGTGAATTGTATCGCATCTGAATTATACCTCAATAAGGCTGTTAAAAATAGTCGTGTTTTTTTATTTTGTGTTTTGTTTGTGTTTTAGTCACCCAGAACTATTCTGATAGTCCTAGGTCCCTTCTAGCATGATCCCATGAAAGAATTCAGGCAGGAGCAATTCAGGTCACCCTTCTGGACCTAGACCAAGCCTACAAACCCCACACAAGACTTCACAGGTAAACTCTCAGAGCGCCTGGGGCATCTGGTCAACCTCACATGCATTGGGCGGAGGGCCAGAGAACATTACACAGAAGAGAAAATGGAGATGTGGCCAAGCGGATCCCAGTCTGTATCCCAGACCGAAAAGGAATTAGAAAATTATAAGGAAGTGTGGAGGCCTATAGGGTTGGGGCTGGGGCAAAGGCCTTTCATGCCCGGGTGTAAGGGCAAGTACTGTTACCAAGAAAATGTGTCTTTCAAAAATGCTTGCCTTAGCCTGAGCAACATAGCGAGACTCTGTCTCAACAAACCAACCAACAAACCAAAAAAAACTAGCCAAGTGTGGAGGCATGCTCCTGTAGTCCCAGCTACTCGGGATGCTGAGGAGGAAAAATCTCTTTAGCCCAGGAGTTCAAGGCTGCAGTGAGCTGTGATTGCACCATTGCACTCCAGCCTGGGTGACAGAGCATGACAACCTTTAAACAAAAAAGTCTTGCGTTTAGTGTTCATTGAACTCTAATAACTTCATTCCTCTCCTGTGGAATTTCTCTAAATATATGCTTATTGAACTGGAAAACTGAGTAAATAGAAAGAGATTTTAAGTCTTGTCGATAAAATCCTCCACTAATCCTTTGAATTGTTAACCTTTAGGCAGCTTTCAAACCTGTAGTTTTATGCTCTTTTGGCCTTTCCTATCCACAAATCCTCTTTCTAGAATCTCTTACAAGCTCATCAGATCAGATTTTTCTAGAAGATATCCTTCCTTGCTTACTTACCTGATTGCCATTTCCGAGAAGTGTTTTTCACATCTGCATTGCAAAATGGCAACCACCCTTTCTTCTCACCCACCAGCCTAGAGTGAACATCACTTTCCTGAAGAGCAGTTTGGATGCCTTCCAACCCCCAGGGTTTTGTGCATCAGTCTCTGTGGAAATCATTTCCCTCCCCAGACGAGATTGTCTTCTCCAGTACAAAATGGATTTTGCACACTCTTGCCCTAACTCAAACTGCCTTTCTCTTACTATTCTCCAGAGGTTCAATTCTTCCAGCAAGAAAGTTGAGTAAATCATTTCTGATCTGCCACACTAATCTCCTTCCTGACCCATGCTAGATTAACTTGCTTCCATGCCTTTGATCATGTCCTTGCCTGCACCTGTTCATTGTGTCACCTCAGAGAATGAGAGAACACCAACCTGATGACAAAGGCTAGAATACCATCTTTTCCAACAAATGTATTTTGAAAGTCTCTGCAGGTAAAACTGTCAGGGTCACATATTGACTTTCATGAGCCTTATATACTTGGCCTTCACGGGCCCCCTCTTACCAGAATAGATTTCATGGGCCCTAAATGTTTAATTTTTTTTTCCTAGTGTGAGAAAAAAAAACATTTTATCTGACTCTAAGTTATTTTTTTTCTTCTGATTTTAAAAGAAATCAAAGCATTATGGTGAGCCCCTAAACATACTATGTGTTCTAGGCATTGTGCCCAATGGACAGAAAGGTCTGGAACTGTGTCTTATCCAGCTTGAAGGAGGTAATTTGGTAGAGTCAGAATAGCAAACCTGGAGCAAGGTTGTTTGGGTTTGAATCTTGCCTTTGTCACTCTCTGAGGTCTCAGTATGACCTCAGGGGAGTTATTTAATGTCCTCAAAACTCAGTTTCCTCATCTGTAAAATAGGAATACTGTCACCTAGTTTATACGGTTAGGGCTAAGGTTAAATGGACTAATATGTGATAAGACCAGTGACTGAGACGTGTTAGCTATTATCATTATTCATTATTGTCAATATTAGGTGCTTAATCAAGGCACAGAATAAGATAAATAAAACAAGGAAAATTCTTCTTATGCCAAGCTATTATTTTTGGCATTATAAAGCCACCTTTAAAAAGGATTCTTTTCTTTATTTTATTTTATCGGTATCTTTTAGTCAAAGTGTCACTTTGCTGCCCAGGCTGGAGTGCAGTGGCACACTCACGGCCACCCCAGCATCAACCTGCTGGGCTCCAGCAGTCCTTCTGCCTCAGTCTTCCAAGTAGCTGGAACTACAGGTGCGCACTACCATGTCCGGCTAATTTTTTATTTATGATAGAGACAGGTCTTGCCAAGTTGCCGGGGCTGTTCTCTAACCCACGGGCTCAGTTAATCCACTTGCCTCGGCCTCCCAAAGTGTTGGGATTACAGGCTGAGCCACCGAGCCCAGCACTCTTTATTTTATTTTAAAGATGTGTGGTACAAGTCAGGATCAGGTATATAAGTTGTCTATGAGCAGGTGAAGTTTGGGCCTCCTTATTTTGACCACTTCTAATCTTACTGCTTTTAGTGCGGTGACTTCGCCTACTAAGGCATTTTTAAATCTTGATTTTTTTTTTTTTAAGCAATCACATTATTGTTCCCACCTTCAAACTTTTACCTACAAACTTGGTAAGTGTACAATTGCATCTAAGTCAAGTACATACATCTTGCCCAAGGCAGGGTCAGACCACTTAACTAAGGGACTGCCCCTGGGTTGACATCTTTTTGATGTAGTTACTCAACCAGTTTTGAATGTCCTAATTATCATCATTTAATTCAAATGTCTTGATGTCAGCTACGAATATGATCAGGATTGTGACAGGTCAGTTCAGATCAGCATTCAGTTTGTCTATGGCAGTGGTCTGCAAACCTGGAAGCCCTTCAGAATCACCTCCCTAAAAATACAGATTCCCAAGTCCTTCCACTGAGATTCTGGGTCAGTAGGTTTTGAGTTCTGAGAATTAGAAATTAAAAGGCACTCCCAGTGATTCTGCTGTGACTAGTACTTTCATTAGCAAGTGATCTTGTTAAAGAAAGCGTGATCTGTATACCACCTGTGACAGCAGCACTTGGGGGCCAACTGGGAAAGCTGAATCTCCGGTCTTACCTCATACCTTCTGCATCAGAAGCTACACTTGAGCAAGATCCCCAGGTGATTTGCAGGTACATTAAAGTCTGAGGAACACTATCTATGCAATGCCCATGATGTAGCCCTCTTACTAGTCAAGAAGAATAAAAAAAAAAAAAAAAGAAAGAGAAAGAAGAAGAAGAAAGATGACAGAGAGAGAAGCTCTGCTTCCTCAACTTACCACATTTGCACACAAATTTAAACTTGGGTCAATCACTCCGCCTCCCTTCACCTCAGTTCCTTTGTCTATGAAATGGGCCTGGTAACCATACCTCTCTCATGAGAGTGTTGTGAGACTTAAGTGAGTTAATGCCTGTGAAACACTGAGATCAGTGCCTGCCCACACTCAGCTCTCAGGGTTATGACTTGAATAGTGCCCCCCCCCGAGATATACACAGGGAGAAGGCCACATAAAGACAGCAGAAACTGGAGTCAAGGAATACCAAGGACTGATCCACCACCAGAAGCTAGAAGATTCAAGGAAGGATTTCTTTACAGGTTCTAGAAGGAGTTTGGCCCTGCCAACATCTCAATTTTGGATTCCTAGCCTCCAGAATTGTGGGAAAATACATTTCTGTTGTTTTAAGCTACCTAGTTTGTGGTTTTGTCATGCAGCCCTAGGAAATAAATTCAGTATCTTAGCAGTAATGACAATGGCTGTCACTATAATTCCTAACAAGAGCTGGGGAGATGGTGGTGAACCAGGGCCAGTGTCTGCCCTCAGGAAGGTAATAGCCTGGGACTTGTGCCTGGAAGGTGGTAGTGAATGAGTTCTACCCATCTGGTGGGCTCTTCAGAGGATGACCACAGTAGGGAGCAGGTGGAAGGGCTCTAAGCAGTCACAGGGTCCAACAAACCTTCTTACAAGAGATGTCACCAGAACCTTGTTGGTTCTGTGTGTCCGGAGAGACTTGGTTAACACAGTACCTAATTTCTCTCCTCCTGCCCTCTAGTTTCCTGCTGGTGCCTGCCAAATGTAACCAGCCACCCTGGAGAAAGGCAGCCCATTGATGCTCACTGTAGTGGCCAACCTCCCAGGCTCAGAGAGGGGGAGAGGATGAACAGCCGATCCTTCAGATTAACTCAAGATCAAGCACTTCCCCAAAGAGGGACGTTCTCACTGCACAAATCTGGCCAGGTTACCACTGGCTTAAGACTTTGCACTAGTTCCCTGTCACGAAGAGAAGGTCCCACATGGCCACATCTTTTGTGACCTTAGCCTTTTTTTTCTCACCAGCCTCCGCTCCTGCCTCTCCCTCACCTTCCACTTAGTGTCTCCATGGTAATTCCCAGGAGTACCTGTCATTCCCCGCCCTAGCGAGGTTTTGTTCATGCAGCTGTGACTCTGTACACAGGGCCCGTCTGCCCGAGCTGCCCTTTGTCCTGTCCATGTGCAAAGTCTTGTTTATCCTTGTGAACCCAACTCACGTGGCACCTGCTTTGTGAAGTCCCTGTAGTCCAGCCCCAGAGAAACCCCTCAGCTTTTCCCTGTGACTTCTGTGTAAATTCTATTATTGCGCGGGTTACACAAAATTCAATGACTTCTGCAGAAATCTGTCTTCCCCTCCCCACCATTAGTACCATGAAGACAGAGATGACAATGACACATGATCCATCTCCTATCTCAGCATCCTGGTAAGGAAGGTCCCAGACTTATCACTGACATGATGTGGGACAGTTTCAAATGACAACCACAGCTCTTTCAAACCCCTCTATTCTGGCGGGTGTGGTGGCTGAAGCCTGTAATCCCAGCACTTTGGAGGCCAAGGTGAGAGGATTGCCCATGCCCATGGATTTGAGAACAGCCTGGGCAACATGGTGAGACCTCATCTCTACAATAAATCAAAAAATTAGCCAGGCGTGGCAACGCGCACCTGTAGTTCCAGCTACTTGGAAGGTTAAGGCAGAAGGATCGTGGAGCCCAGCAAGTCGACAGTGGGGTGGCCATGAGCGTGCCACTGCACTTCAGCCAGGGCGATGGAGTGAGAAACCCTCCATTCTGAACATACCCAAGTCTCTGCACAATGTACACTTTGAAACAGCCTAGTACTGGATATTTATGGATTGGCAAGCGTCTGATGTCAGCCCTGTTCATACCAGCTACCCACAGTGTGTACAGAAACACCCCAGGCAACATTCTTTAGCTGCTTGGGACACAGGGAAGTGCATAAAAAGCAATTCACCAGTTGGACAAGGCTCTCTTGGTTCCTCTTGTCCTGAGGTCTCAGCCCCAAGTCAAGCTGTTCTAAAGCCCTTTTCAAAATTGTTTTGTTACTTGCACACTGGAGATCCATCCCATGGGGTTCTGTTAAGGGGTGGATCGCACTTGACACACAGACTTGTGTGTGTATTGGGAGGGCGTGAGAGGAAAACATAAACACATTTATTTAGGCCGGTTTTTAAAGTACAACCCTTATTTATGTTTCCCTGAAACAAACTATAGTGTCTGACTTCAAATCAGTTTCCAGAATCTCTCTAAGCATAACATAGAATTTCACACTGCCAGTAAGTGCTGAAAGGCTGTATTTCAAGCTGAAGTTCATTGCAAACAACACCCCACCCACTAAGAATGAGGCTTTTTTCGACTGTTCAGAATGGTTGGGATTTAAAAAAAATCCAAATGGCCCATGTAATAACATAGTGAAGAAGACTAACTCAGTGAAATGCAATCCTGCTACATTAGTAAATTTTGTGCCGTTTCACCTGAGTTTAAAGCCTGACAAATACTATTCCACAGACATTTAACATATATAAGTGATAAGCTGGTTGATCAGAGGTAGCTGAGCTAGATGAATTCCTGCCTTTGGGGGACCCACTGTGTAGGAAGGAATGGACCACTTAATAGTCAACTATAACATAAACTAAGGGAAGGAGAGATTTGTTGGAACAAGCTTGGAAAGTTTGCAAAGGGGGTGGCATTTGAGCCTTGAAGAATGGTCGAATTTCAACAGGCGGAGATGGGGGAGAATACCATTCTAGAACGTTGTAGTTCAAGGTATGGTGTGGGTCACAAGTAGAACCTGTCAGTGGACAGTGGCCATGTCTGCAGTTCACTAGGACAGGTGACTTGGGTCAGAAAATAGGCTCAAGTTACGTCTTGTGAGGCTTATCCTAAAAGACCTAAATGCCTCCATGAAGAATTTTGGTCAGAAGGCAGTAGAGTAGGGAACCGCATAAGAGTTTGAACAAAGGTGGACCTGATTTGTGCTTGGGGTCATTGACTCTGGTCAGGGAGAGGAAAGCGGCATAATGAGTGGATTGAAAGAAAAAGAGATTGAAGGCAGAGAACTCACTTGGTGTTTATAACTTTACTGCTTACATTTTATGACGCATTACAGATGAACAGGTGCAAGTTGTATATTCAGGCCTTTCCTCCTCTCGCAGAAGACTGACTTTTTGCCTCAGTGAAATTATTCCCCCTCCTGTCTGCATGAGAAAGATAACCTCGCTGGGCTCGGTGGCTCAGCCTGTAATCCCGAGCCTTTGGGAGGCTGAGGTGAGTGGATTGCCTGAGCCCGCGGGTTCGAGACCCGCCTGGGCAGCGAGACCTCATCTCTACAATAAATCAAAAAATCAGCTGGGCGTGGTAGCGCATGCCTGTAATTCCGGCTACTTGGAAGGCTGAGGTGGATGGATCGCTGGAGCCCAGCAGGTCGAGGCTGCGGTGGCCGGGAGCGACCACTGCACTCCAGTCTGGGCGACAGAGTGAGACTCCAACTCAAAAAGAAAAAAAAGAAAAAGAAAAAAGAAAGATAACCTCTATAATTATAGTACATGTTGCCTCTTGTATGAAGCTGACTTGAGGTTTTTTGCTCCTTCTAGTAAAGGTTAAGCATGTGCTGTAACATATTTACCTATGTGACCCCAAATTACAATGTAGTTTTGAAATGTGTGATTTCTTTGACCCAGCAATGCCATGGATGAGAATTTAAAAAAAATTTTTTTTTTTTTTAGTTGGAATCTCACACTCTGTCATCCAGGCGGGAGTGCAGTGGCACACTCAGGGCCACCACAGCATCGACCTGCTGGGCTCTGGCGATCCTTCCACCTCAGCCTTCCACGTGGCCGGAACTATAGGGGTGCGCTGCCACGCCTGGCTAATTTTTTTGATTTATTGTAGAGATGAGGTCTCGCCAAGTTGCCCAGGCTGATCTGGAACCCGTGGGCTCAGGCAATCCACTCACCTCGGCCTCCCAAAATGCTGAGATTACAGGCTGAGCCACAGAGCCCAGGCAATTTTTTTTTTAAATTATAGAGTTGTGGGGTACAAGTGAGGATAAGTCTGCTACATGCAGGTGAAGTTTGGGCTTCTAACCATTCCTCATTGCCCCCCGGTAGTGGACCAAGTACGCTTTGTGTTGTCACTTGCCCTCCACCCTTCTGTCCTTACCTCCCCTAGCAGTGTCCAGTGACTGCTGATCCCATCCTTGTGCTAACATGACTAGTGTTCAGGGCTCACTTATGAGTGAGAACATGCAGTATTCATGTCTTTGTTTCTGTGAGAGTTCACTTGATAGGATGGTCTCCAACTCCACATGAATGAGAATTTATTTATCCAAGGTAATAGGATGGCCAAAAAGATTTATTTGTAAGGATATTCATCTCTGTCTTAGTAATAATAAGTACAGAGATGAGTAATGTTTTTAAAATTGGATGCACCGGGCTCGGTGGCTCAGCCTGTAATCCCGCGCCTTTGGAGGCTGAGGTGAGTGGATTGCCTGAGCCCAGGGGTTCGAGACCCACCTGGGCAGCAAGACCTCTTCTCGACAGTAAATCAAAAAATCAGCCGGGCATGGTAACGCATGCCTGTAATTCCGGCTATTTGGAAGGCTGAGGCGGAAGGATCGCTGGAGCCCAGCAGGTCGAGGCTGCGGTGGCCGGCAGCGGCCACTGCGCTCCAGTCTGGGCGACAGAGTGAGACTCCAACTCAAAATAAATAAATAAAATAAAATAAAATTGGATGCAGCCTAACCTTCCAAACGGAGATTGGGTAAATAAGTTATACAGCCAATTAAATACTTTGTAGAAGAATATGTAATCATATGGGCAAATGTTATGATGTAGTGTTCAATTTAAAAAGCAGCTTACAGTGGTGGCGTGTGTCTGTAGTTCCAGGTACTTGGAAGGCTGAGACGGAAGGATGACCTGAGCCCAGCAGGTGGAGGCTGCCGTGGCCGTGAGCGTGCCACTGCACTCCAGTTTGGGCAACAAAGAGTGAGACTCCAACTCAAATAAATAAATAAATAAATGACTGCTTACACAATGGTATGATTCCATTTTTGTAAAAAAAAAAAAATTAATAAAGAATTCATAGAGGCCAGGCACAATGATTCAAACCTGTAATCCCAGCACTTTGGGAGGCTGAGGTGAAGGGATTGCCTGAGCCCACGGGTTCAAGAACAACCTGGGGAACTTGGCAAGACCTCATCTCCACAATAAAAATCAGAAAATTACCCAGGCGTGGTAGTGTGCACCTCCTGTTCCGGTTACTTGGAAGGCTGAGGCAGAAGGATCGCCTGAGCTCAGAAGGTCAATGCTGGGATGGCCATGAGCATGCCACTGCACTCCAGCCTGGGCGATGAAGTGAGACTTCAACTCAAAAAAAAAAAAAAAAAAAAGGAAAAAAAAAATTACAAAAAGGAACTCATGGAGAAAGAGCCTAAGGATATTGATCAAATTTGTATTGGTGATTCTTATTTCATTATTTGGCCTTTCTTACATTTTATAAATTTTCTACAATGAATATGTAGAAATAAATGTTGAATACATGAATATTGTTTTTACCCATAAGTGAGGACTAAACTGTGGGTTCACACGAGCACAAGGATGGCAGCATCAGACATGGGGCAATGCTAAAGGGGGGAGGGAGGAGGAGGGAACAAGTGCTGCCACACCCCTCACTGGGTACCGTGCTCACCACCCAAGGGGAGAAGGCAGGTTTATCAGAAGTCCAAACCTTGCCATCACACAATATACCTTTGTAACAAATCTTCACATATACCCCCCAAATTTAAAAAAGAATAAATGAATATTGAAAAATATATATATTTTTGCTATTAGGACAAAATGCTATTTATTTGTTTGCTTATTCATTTATTTATTTGAGTCAGAGTCTCACCCTGTTGCCCAAACTGAAGTGCAGTGGCACGCTCATGGCCACAGCAGCCTTGACCTGCTGGACTCAGGTGATCCTTCCACCTCAGCCTCCTGAGTAGCTGGGACTGCAGATTCATGCCACCATGTATGGCTAATGTTTTGATTTACTGTAAAGACGAGATCATGCCATGTTGTCTGGGCTGGCCTCAAACCTCTGGACTCAAGCAATCCTCTTGTCTCTGCCTCCCAAAGTGCTGGGATTACAGGCATGAGTCACCATGCCCAGTCAAAATGCTATTTAAAAATTACTTTTATGCAAGAGGGATAGAGTACAGTTCAGAACCATTCTTAGTTACTTTGCATCTCTTGGGTGAGTCTGGGCTTCAGAGTCTCCATCTGAACAGGGTGAAAGGAGGGTGATCAGGTCACATGATCGATGCCTTTTCATGTCCCTGTAATACCACATATGAACCCTGCCATAGCAGTTATCACAAGGTAAGCAACTCTGTTACATATCTGCCTCTCCCATGGACCTTGGAGGCAGGGACAGTCTTTTATCTCTTCTCTTTGTCAGGAGCGTTCTTCTTTTGAGTGACAACTATTAAACTGACTTAAACAAAAGAGAAAATCAGTATTAGTTCTTGGAAATAAAAAGTCTGAGAGTAGGCAGGGTGCGGTGGTTCATGCCTATAATCCCGGCACTTTGGAAGACCGAGGTGAGAGGATTGCCTGAGCCCATGGATTTGAGATCAGCCTGGGCAACTTGGCAAGACCTCATCTCTACAATAAACCAAAAAATTAGCCAGGTGTGGCGGCGCATGCCTATAGTTCCAGCTACTTGGAAGACTGAGATGGAAGGATCACCTAAGTCCAGCAGGTCGAGGCTGCGGTGGCCGTGAGCATGCCACTGCACTCCAGCCTGGGCAATAGAGTGAGATTCTGGCTCAAAAAAAAAAAAAGTCTGAGGGTAGATCTGTTTCAGGAGTAGGTAGATCTATATCTTAATAGTAGTATCCAGAGTCTGGCTTCTTCAACTCTACTTTAGTTTCTGTGCGCCTCTTTGTCAGGTTACTGGCAGCCTCAAGCTCACACTCCCACAGCTTAAGCCTCCATGGCAGGGAGAACTTTATCTTCTCAGTAGTTCCATGGAAGTCCCAGGATTACTTTTCTTTGAGTCTCATGCCCAGCACTGTGACCCAGGGATTAGATTATGCCAGGCACACCTCCTGTATCAGTGGTTGGTGGTGGTCATGGGGGGAGAGGGTGTAAGGCTGGTCTCTCCCAAAGAAGCCACAAGAGTAGGGGGTCTGGGCTCAGTGGGGGCACCTATGGAATCTCAGTACTTTGGGAGGCTGAGGTGGGAGGATTGCTTGAGGCCAGGAGTTCAAGACCAGACTGGGCAATGTAGTATAAACCTGTCTCTACAAAAAAATTAAAAAGAAAAAAAGAGTCAGTAACTGGTGATTTCCCAAAGGACAATCAAGATGCTGTCATGAGGAAGAAGGGAAATAGATTCTGAGCAAGGAAAAGTGGCAGCCATATCTCTATTGGTATCCCCAGCATCTTACTCTGTGCTGGGCATCACCTGGGTAAGGACCCAGTAAAGCTTGTAGAATAAACGAAAGGCCATTACAAACTGTCATTTACCCCCACACAGAGAACTTAAGTCTCACCCGATTCTGATTACCCAGGTGTGCCTTGACTCATGTTTTCTTTGATTGTAAATTCTGACCCCCACAGTTTTCAAATAATAATCTCAGCTACTTATAGAAATTTGAAGCCAGTTTTATAAAGCCATTTGACTCTTCAACCTTTCTTACACGTTCATTTTTCTTAGAGTCAAGTTAGAATTTCTATTGGGTTCATACCAATGATCATGACCATTGTAACTCTCAGTTCCAATCTAGGCACTGTCATTCACTGATTTACACTTGGTCTTTAAAAAACGATTGGAACAACATTTCTTTCTATAGTATGTGGGAAATAGTCCAACTCAAATGTGGTCTACTTTACTTTATGATTGCAAAATTCTTTTGCCAGAAAAGAAAAACAAAGAGTCGGAGGAATTCTATTACTCACCACTCTGCTTTAATATGGGTGAGATGCAGATTTTTCATTTTCTAGTGGTTGACCTTTCATATTATGATTTTTAAAAATTTGATACAAGTATGTGTAAAAGTATTTCAAATAGTACAAAAGAGTCTGCAATTAACAGTGAGCCTTCCATTCCTGACCCTTCTTCATGGAGCGACCACTGCCAAACATATTTAATACACCTTTCTAGAGATATGACATGCAAATTTAAGTATTTATATATGTATTTGTCTTCATACTTCTCCTTCTTTTTATATAAATAGGAAGTTCAATGTTCTTGTTATGCACTTGGGGTTTTTACTTAACTATGTGTCTCAGGGTTTGTTCCATATTAGGACACATAGCTCTATCTAGTTCTTTTTAATGACTGCATGGCATTCTAATATAAGGATATACCATAACTTTCTTAACCAGTCCTATACTGATGGACATTTAAGTTGTTACAATCTTTTGCTATCTCATTGATAAGGACTTTCTGTTTCAGCTGAAAGTTTTTGCCTTTTTTTTTTTAAATGGGTTGGAGTCTCACTCCATTGTCCAGACTGGAGTGCAGTGGCACGCTCATGGTCACCCCAGCGTCGACCTGCTGGACTCCAGAAATTCTTCATCCTCAGCCTTCCAAGTAGCTGGAACTACAGGTGCGCGCTGCCATACCTGGCTAATTTTTTATTTATTGTGGAGACGAGGGCTTGCCAAATTGCCCGGGCTGGTCTCGAACTCGTGGGCTCAGGCAGTCCACTCGCCTAGGCCTCCCAAAGTGCTGGGATTACAGGCTGAGCCACCAAGCCCAGCCAGTTTTCGCCTTTTAATAAAAGACAGCACTTAGGGACTTCCTGAAGAGCAAACAAAAATAAAAATAACAACAACAACAAACAAATCTAAAGCCATGGGATTGACAAGTTGCCTCTTTGTGGTCGCCGGTAAAGTTCTGAATACCTTAGTTTTCCTGGATAATGGTACCTCTACCCCCACACTCTCTTCCTACACCTGTTGGATGGTGGGGAAGAGGGTAATTTATTCTTGATTTCACTACCAACTTCAAGTCCTGGAGCCCTCTAACTGCCCCAGAGTAGACCCTGATGCTCTTGACCCTACTGGATTGAACTGACTGCCCTCCATGGCGACCATCTGACCTCTCGCATGACAATCATATTGAGTGATAGGCTGGAAAGCAGGTCTGGGCAGACTTCCAGAAAAGTTACTACGGAAGAGTCATCAAAAAGAAACCACTTCAGCCGGGCACAGTGTCTCAGCCTGTAATCCCAGCACTTTGAGAGGCTGAGGCAAGAAGATTGTCTGAGCCTGGGGGATTTGAGACCAGGCTGGGCAATTTGGTGAGAACTTGTCTCTACAATAAATCACAAAAATCTAACTGGTCATGGTGGCGTGTGTCTGTAGTTTCAGCTACTTGGAAGGCTGAGGCAGAAGGATGGCCTGAGCCCAGCAGGTCGAGGCTACAGTGGCTGTGAGCATGCCACTACACTCCAGCCTGGGTGACAAGAGTGAGACTCCAAGTCAAAAAAAAAAAAAAAAGCCAGGCTCTGATCTCATACCATGCTGCTCTACTGTAGGGGGTGGGGACATTTGGGCATAACCACCTCAATCACAAGCCATCATTCTCAGGCCTGCAACTCAGGTCAAGGTTCAGTCACAGAGTATCAGAGGAAGGATCAGAATAGGAACAAAATAGGAGGGTCACACATAGTGTGACTCAAAGCCTTTCAAACCCCAAACAGGGTAACTGATCATCATAGCCTGCCTGGGACTGTTCCAGTTTTAAAATGGAAAGTCCTGAGCGAGTCAGTCAGTCACCCCAGGGCTACACCCATCCTCCCAGTTATGTAGGTGCTAGGGTTTTAACTGAAGATGTGACCAAAGAGCAGTGGTTAAGCATTTACGCCTTGCTGACAGCACAGTTTGAATCCTGGCCCTGCCAGTTGTTTATTGGCTTGTGAATCCTGGCATGATAATTCACCTTTGCGAGCCTCAGGAAAGTTCAGGTCAGACAGTGGGGGGGGGTCACATCTAACGTGGATTAAGTTCAAAAGTCAGCTTCTAAGTGTGAAATTCTAACCTTGAAAATCCTTCAACTGCAAAGCCAGGTATAGTTCCAAATACTGTTTGGTGTGGTCAATGCTGAAGATAATTTTTCCAGATTCTTGAACTCTTCATTAATTATCCTCAGTGAACTCCTCACTTTCTTTCATGACTACTGTTCCACCTGCCACCAGATACCTGGTGTCACTTTTTGGGTGAAACCATTTTGGTCATTCACATGGTTCATGGTGTCTTTGGATAAAATAAGTCTACTAGGATCGGGCGTGGTGGCTCAAACCTGTAATCCTAGCAGTTTGGAAGGCCGAGGCGAGAGGATATCCTGAGCCCACGGTTCAAGACCAGCCTGGGCAATATGGTGAGACCTTGTCTCTTCAATAAATCAAAAAATTAGCCAGGTGTGGTAGCGTGTGTCTGTAGTTCCAACTACTTGGAAGGCTGCGGTGGAAGGATTGCTGGAGCCCAGCATTTCAACACCGGGGTGGCCGTGAGCGTGCCACTGCACTCCAATCTGGGCAACAGAGTGAGACTCCAACTCAAAAAAAAAAAAAAAAGTCTATTAGACCTAAGACAAGTCTGTTTGACACAGACTTTGAACTCTCGATTTGCACCTTTATTGAACTCTTGATCTCTCTATTAAAATCAACAGTTTGATAATGCAAGTAATCATTTGCTGATTCATGTGCTTTATAAATCTATTTTCATGATTTTTCTGGAGGCTGTGAATTATAACAAGGTGAATGAAGCCACCAAGGAAGAGTTGTGTTGCAATAGCAGTCTCTGTGAGAGGCGAAACTGAAGCAGATGCGAAATGAGCAAAGGTTAGGAAGTTCTCCAGAGAAGGTACACAGATGGCCAAGAAGCGCACACAAAGATGTTCTGCATCACTAGCCATCAGGGAAATGCAAAGCAAAACCATGAGCTACTACTACAGACTCACTAGGATAACTACAATAGGAGGGACAGTGTGGATGAGGAGCACTACAAAAAAAATTAAAAAGAAAAAAAGAGTCAGTAACTGGTGACTCTATTTCTTTCTATAGTATGTGGGAAATAGTCCAACTCAAATGTGGTCTACTTTACTTTATGATTGCAAAATTCTTTTGCCAGAAAAGAAAAACAAAGAGTCGGAGGAATTCTATTACTCACCACTCTGCTTTAATATGAGTGAGATGCAGATTTTTCACTTTCTAGTGGTTGACCTTTCATATTATGATTTTTAAAAATTTGATACAAGTATGTGTAAAAGTATTTCAAATAGTACAAAAGAGTCTGCAATTAACAGTGAGCCTTCCATTCCTGACCCTTCTTCATGGAGCGACCACTGCCAAACATATTTAATACACCTTTCTAGAGATATGACATGCAAATTTAAGTATTTATATATGTATTTGTCTCATACTTCTCCTTCTTTT
>NW_007062038.1:0-13206 GCF_000164805.1 Carlito syrichta
GCCTCCAGCCCCTGCCTCAATGGGGGTTCCTGCTCCAGCACCCAGGACCCTGCCTCCTACCACTGCAGCTGCCCCAGGGCCTTCACAGGCAAGGACTGCAGCACAGGTGAGCGGGGCCCCGGGGCCCACGGGCTGGAGCAAGCCTCGGGAGGAGGGAGAGCAGGTGCCTGCCCTCGGGCGTGGGAGGCTGGGCGGACAGCGAGAGGAGCCGCCTGTGCCATCCCCAGAGAGATGCTTCGACGAGACCCGCTACGAGTACCTGGAGGAGGGTGACCGCTGGGCCCGCGTGCACCAGGGCCACGTGGAACAGTGTGACTGTGCGGGGGGCCGGGCCCGGTGTGAAGGCACCCGCCACACAGGTGTGCCACGGTCAGGGCAGGGGAGGCCAGGGCACCATGGGGGGCGTGCCGTGTCACCGAGCCCCCCGGTGGGCATCCCCATCTTCACCTGAGCGGAAGGGACCAGCCACGGGGGTACCAGGGATGGAGCCCACCCCCGATCCCTCCCTTGTGGGGCACCTCGAGGCCTGGCCTAGCTTCTCAGCCTTCCTCCAGCTTGCCTGAGCAGCCCGTGCCTGAACGGGGGCACCTGCCACCTGATCGTGGCCACAGGGACCACGGTATGCGCCTGTCCGCCAGGCTATGCCGGGCGGCTCTGCAACATTGGTGAGTGGGCCAGCCTGGGCGGCGGGGTGGACGCCGCTGCGGCCGGCCTCACTGCCTGTCTGCCCGCAGTTCCCAACGAGCGCTGCTTTGTGGGGAACGGCACCGAGTACCGTGGCTTGGCCAGCACCTCGGCCTCAGGCCTCGGCTGCCTGGCCTGGAACTCCGACCTGCTCTACCAGGAGCTGCACGTGGACTCGGTGGGCGCCGCGGCCCTGCTGGGCCTAGGCCCCCACGCCTACTGCCGGTCAGCACCCACAGCTGCTCCGGGCCGCCTGGGCAGGGCAGGCAGGGTCTGTCCTGGGGAGAGGCCGTGTCCCTCCTCAGCTCCCCAAGACCCAGCCAGGGCCAGACCCGTGGAAACAGGCCCCAACACTGCCCGGGAGGCTGCCCCCGGGAGGGCTGGGGTCTGCAGAAAGCAATGCCATCCGGCGTCAGAAGCAACCCCCTCCCGCAGGGTGTCCTGATGGGCCCAGTTCCCCACCCCTGTGTCCATTCTTAGAGACCGTCTGACCCCCTGACTGCCACTCCCTCGTGCGCTCCAGGAACCCGGACAAGGATGAGAGGCCCTGGTGCTACGTGGTGAAGGACAGCGCACTCTCCTGGGAGTACTGTCGCCTGGCGGCCTGCGGTGTGCAGCCGGGGGGAGGGGGGTGCCGCCCAGATTTTTCCCTGTCGCTCTCCAGCCATGCTCCCACTGCCCCACCTGAGAGATGGGTAAACTGAGGCTCATGGGATCAGGTTGGTCCAAGGTTGTGCAGTAAGTGGACACTAGGGTACAGAGCTGGTAAAACGGCCTGCTGCAGGGGCCGGTCACCAGGCAGTGGCCTCGGGGAGCTCCTGCAGCCTACTCCATGCCTGTCTCCCTGGACAGCTATGCCCGGACGGCCTCCAGAGATGGGGCAGTGGAGGGTGGACAACATGGCAGAAAGCCCAGGAAGGGAGTCAGACCCAGGTGGGGGTGGCAGCTCGGTGAGACGGCCCGCCCTCTGTCCCATGCCCGAGGCTCTCCTGCTGAGGTCTCTGGCCTTGCTAAGACTGGCTGTGGGGTCCCTGGTTGCATGGAGGGACACGCCCCCCTCCACGTGCTCCTGGCCACCCTGGCTCTCACAAAGCCTTGGGGTTGGGTATCGTTCTCCCATCCTACAGATAAGGGAACTGAGGCTCAGAGCGAGCCATGTGCCAGGGCAGAACTTCTAGGGCAGGGCAGGATGTAGGTGAACCCAGAGGAAGCCGGGTGTTGGGGCGTTGACGCCATGAACCCTGGAGTATAATTGGGTGACCTTTGCTCCCAGAATCCCGGGCCAGGACCCAGCCCCAACTCCCCATGGTCCTGGTGACCCTGCAGGAGCCAGCCCCCAGCCGCCCGTCCTGCGGCAGGAGGCACAAGAAGCGGAGCTTCCTGCGACCGCGCATTGTGGGTGGCTCCTCCTCGCTGCCCGGCTCCCACCCCTGGCTGGCCACCATCTACATCGGGAGCAGCTTCTGCGCCGGGAGCCTGGTCCACACGTGCTGGGTGGTGTCTGCGGCCCACTGCTTCTCCCGCAGGTGAGCCCACCAGGGCCTGAGCCCACTGGGCGGCCGGATGCCCGGCTGCCAGTGTTACTCACCCACGGAGGAGCAGGAAGTGGGCGGTTAGGCGGGGGGGACGCGGGAGATAGGGTGGGGGTGGTGGCAGAACCCCTCTCCAACAGGGAACCGGAGGGCACAGTGACCACATGTGGGTGACCACAGAGTCACTGCATAGCCAGGGAAACAGGCCCAGCCCCTTCAGTGGGTTCCCAGCAGCTGGTTCCCAGCAGTTCCCCACATTCCGTTCATACCTGGCTCAGGGACGCTAAGCCTGGCCAGCTGGGGTAGGAAAGCCCAGAGCAATCCTTCCTGCCCTTCACACTGTGATGGGGGAGGGGACAGTGCCCTGCTGGGTAGGGTTGTGGCCTGAATGGGCCTGACCGTGGCTCTCCCATGATCCGGGACAGGAGGGCTTGGGGGTCTGGCCGGCACGAGCGTCTGCCTGCCCTCTGTGCCCCGCCAGTTGCCCCGAGGACCACGGCATCCCTGATGGAGCTCCAGCCTGCACTGTCCTGTGGGACTGTGGCGGGCACCTCCCTGGGACTTCCAGCGAGTCCTCAAGTGGATGGAGACGAGGGCGACGGGGCTGGGGCAGGGACGGGGCAGAGTCTGGGGCAGGAGAGCTGAGGCAGGAGGAGAGTGACCATTTACACACAGCAGACGGAGACTGAGGCCCCGATAGGGTGAGCGGGACTGACCAAGGCGGGGCCCGACTTTGTGCCTAGCAAGAGTGAGGGGCTGCATCTGGGCCCCCCACAGGCCACACGGAGCTGGGGCCGGGGTCCCGAGACAGGGCCGGTCTTCACCCACTCGGGCCCAGTCTCAGAGCAGACCTTGCTGGACTCCTCAGGGTCACTGCGAGGGCTGGCATTCGAGTCTGGGCCCGAGATCTCAGGGTGGCTGTAGCTGGCTACTCACTGGTGACCCCATCTCCCGCTATTGCGACAGCCCACCCAGGGACCTTCTCAGACCTTTCCAGGACCCTCCCTGCAATGCTCAGCCACAGGCAGTGGGCGCCCGGGCCGGGGTAGGAAGAGGTGACTCTGAGCCAAGGGGAGGGTGGGTCCGTGCTGCCCCCAGCCCCCTTTCTCAGCCCCTCCAGGGAAAGTGTCTCAGTGGTGCTGGGCCAGCACTTCTTCAACCGCACGACAGACGTGACGCAGACATTCAGCATCGAGAAGTACGTCCCGTACACCCTGTACTCGGTGTTTAATCCCAGCGACCATGACCTTGGTGAGCTCGAGGGCACGTCGGGCGGCAGGGCTTGGATGGCGGCAGGGAGCTGGGCAGTCACGTGGGGGAAGAGGCTGGGGTCCGGGGCGGAGCGACCAAGGCGCCCTCCCTTCCCAGGCCTCCCAGGCCGTCTGTCCCCCTGCCTGGTGAGGCTGCCCTGGGGACCGTCGGCCACCCTCTCTCCAGCGTGGGCCCTGACGGCCTTCCCGCCCAGCCCCCACGCCCAGGCTGACCTCCGCCTTTCTCCCGCTCAGTCCTCATCCGGTTAAAGAAAAAAGGGGATCGCTGTGCCGTCCGCTCCCAGTTTGTCCAGCCCATCTGCCTGCCCGAGTCCAGCAGCACCTTCCCTGCCGGACACAAGTGCCAGATTGCGGGCTGGGGCCACACGGGTGAGAGTGAGTGGGCTGGGGCCCGTCCAGGCCATGCAGGGCGAGCAGCGGCCAATGTGCCGGTCCCTGAGATCCTTGTCCACCTCCCACAGACGTGAGTGGCTACTCCAGCTCCCTTCGGGAAGCACTGGTCCCCCTCGTCGCTGACCATAAGTGCAGCAGCCCTGAGGTGTATGGGGCCGACATCAGCCCCAACATGCTCTGTGCCGGCTACTTCGACTGCAAGTCCGATGCCTGCCAGGTGAGCCATGCCAGGCCCCACAGGTGGGGTCTCAGATGCATCCTGAGTCTCAGAACGGCTCGTCACAGGGAGTCCCAGAGCCAGACAGGACGCTGCCCCGGCAGGGCCAGCTGGGGCCCCCGGGCAGAGAGCACACCTACTGCATCTGTGCCCAGCACCCCAGGGTGGCACTCATTACCTCAGAAGGCGCCCAGCCCTCTGCCCAAAGGGGCTCCTTACAGCAGGGAGAGAAGCCAGGCCTCTTTGCCCAGAGTTCTCTCAGAGAGACTCATCAACCCGAATAACGACGTCCACCAAGGACTTTGCAGGCCTGACACATTTGGGCTGCAGTCAACCCTGAAATGGACAAAGCTGTTTTATGCCCCATTTTATAGGTAGGGAAACCGAGCCCCAGAGAAAGTCCCAGCACTCTTCCAAGGTGGAGGCTTTGTCACTGGAGCTCTCTGGTGGATTCAAGGATGACTTCATGGAGGAGGGGGTGTTTGCATTTCCTGAGGGATGCGTAGGAGTTTGCCAGGTGGTGGGGAAGACATTTTGGGGAGTAGGACTATCATGTGCTGGGACAAAGGTGGCCACAAAGGTGGCTGCATGCTGATGGGCGGGAGAGGGGGCTGTAGCCAGACTTCAGACAGTGGCACAGTCAGATGCCATGGCCCGGCCGGGGCCACCCCTGTAGCCTCCTGGGAATGAGACGACATTCTCCTCGAAAGTCACCTCAGCTCCCTTGCCCAGAAATACCTGTGTCGTCTGTCCCTCAAGTTGTCAGACAGTCCACCTAAGCATTCCGTGTTCTCCGAGTGCCTCTGAGATTCTTCCGAGCGTTTTACTCCTCTGGGTTCATTTGGGGGCAGGAGGCAATGGTGGAACTGTTTTGGGTGATGAGAAGCCCGGGCCACAGGGCGTCCCTGAACCAGGCCCCCGACTGTGGGGTGGCTCTGACGGGTGTCTCTGCCCAGGGGGACTCGGGCGGGCCGCTGGTCTGTGAGAAAAACGGCGTGGCCTACCTGTATGGAGTCATCAGCTGGGGCGACGGCTGTGGGCGGCTCAACAAGCCGGGGGTCTACACGCGGGTGGCCAACTATGTGGACTGGATCAATGACCGGATCCGGCCCCCCAGGCGACCTGAGGCTTCCTCTTGACTCTCTGGGGCCGTCCTGTCTTCTCGCCATGCCCTGCCTTGCGACAATAAAGATGTTTCCACAACTAGCCCTTGCTGCTTGTTGCCACCTCCAACCCAATCTTCCCTTCCAGGCCACGGCCGGGGCCCATGCACATGGGCGACATGGCCTCGAGTGGGGGTCCTGGAGCCCACATGGCCCTCAGCGGAGATGGGAACTTGTGGCCTTGGAAGGAGGTCCCGGCCCAAGGCCTTCTCCTAGTTCTTGTTTTGAGACTGCATTCGGAAACCTGACTTGTGTGGCTTAAGTATTTCTCATGTGACAAGAGGTCCAGCCACCAGCTCTTGCTGGCATCGATTTGCCAGATACATCGGCTCCTTTTATTGGGACAGCAAAAGCTTTCCCAGAACCCTCTTCCCAGTGAACTGGCATTTGGCTCTCATCTGCCCGGATGGGGTCACAGTGAATGGATTGTCACGACCAGCTCAAGTCAGCTGTGAGGCACCGGGGCTGGATGTTCACCACCCTGAGCAGAGCAGAGTTGAGCTCCGAGAAAAGAGGAGAGAGAGGTGGGTCCTGGGGAAGCACCCAGCAAGATGAGGCCAGGCCCTTTTTCTGTTGCCTCCGTTGCTGTGTGTGGGTCTCAGAGCCCTCAAGCTCACTCAACCTGCTGCTGAAGACTGTCCTGCACTGCCATGGTGTTGGTCACAGCCTAGGGCAGCAGCTGGGGGACAGAGGCTGGTGCCAGCATCCCAGAATCATGGAGGGTGGAGTGGCTCCTTCTCATGAGCATGGGGGCCTCCAGCAGCCCATCTGGGACTTGGTGAACTGTACAGCTTCAGCCCTACCATAGCCCACATCTGAAGTGAGCGCTCCCTGATACTTCTCCTCTCTGAGTGGCGAGTGTTTTCAAATGATTTATCTGTATCTATTGAGATAAGTGTGTGAATAATCTCTCCTTGGATCCATTAATGGTGATGACTTGAATTTATAGATTTTCTCACATCAAGCCAATCTTGCATTCCTGGTTTGGGCGGTGTGGGGTCAGAATGTGAGCCAGGTGTGTTACATTCACCCCTCCAGGTTTGTCCCACCTCTCTTCTTGGGCTCTGCCTTCTGGGGCTGATCTCCATGGATGCTTTGGTGGACTCCGTGTCCTTTGGTTTCTTGTGGGAACTTGAGGAGCCCAGCAGGAGTTCAGAGGGCAGGGAGAGAGTGAGATTGGGGTATTTCTATTCCTGGCTTCCTCTCTTTGGGGTCACCTCAGCATTATAGGCTGAACTGTGTCCTCCTGAAGTTCACACATTGACGTTCTAACCCCTAGTACCTCGTAATGTGACTGTATTGGAGACAAGGTCTTTACAAAGGTAATGAAGTTAAATTAGGTAATTATGGTGGCACTAGCCCAAAACAACTGGTGTTCTTATAAGAAGAGATTTGGACTGCCAACCTGAAGTCATTGCAAGAATCGGAATCTGGTTTAAAAGAATTTATTCAGGCACAAAGCTGAGAATAGCCATTCCGTTAACACCGACGCCAAAGCAGTGGGCTCAGTGCTCTAAGGCTGAAAAGTTAAAAAGTCTTGCTAATGCAGGCAGAAAACAAAGAAATATAGCAGGATTACGTCTCCCCAACAGGACTCATTTATGCGTTACAGAAATTTGATCAGTTACACCTTGTTTTCTTTTCCTTTTCCAATTTAAAAGAGTATATTTAGCACTCACCTTAGACAGTAGGATCATTGTGAGGTCTTTGGGTGAGGCAGGAAAGAGGGGAGTCCGTCCACCATGAAGATCTCAGTGAGAGGGAGGGGTCTTCCCTAGTGCCTGTTAGTCTTTTACAACGTTAGTAAGACAACGTAGGTAAAGAAAAGGCTCACCTGGGCCATTGCCTTGCTAGACTCTGGTGTGGCCATGTGCTCTTTGAGCCATGGCTGTCGCCAGGCTTCCTGGCTTTGGTCCCTCTCCCCCACCTTGGGGAGGTGAATCTTTCTTCCTTCTCTTTCTCTCTCTAATTTACTTTTAAATAAACTTTTCTTTTAAAAAAAAGAAAAAGAAAAGACTCACCTATAATTTGAGGAACAAAGGCTACAGCCGTGGGACTCAGGTCTCCTAACCCTATTCCTTTAAGGCTCAAAATAATGTAAAGTTCCACCAATTTTGGTTTGGAATGATTCATTTTTGCAGGACGCAGACACGCATAGCAGGGAGAACAGGGCCTTCAGCAAAGCAAGACTGGAGGCCTGGACCAGATTCCCTCACAGCCCTTGCAGGGAGCCACGTCTGTCAAAACCTGGGTTCCGGACTTCTGGTCTCTCTGGAATTGTGAGGTGCTATGTCTTTGTTGTTGAAGCCACCCAGTCTGTGGTCCTTTACTGCAGTGCGCCCAGCAGATGAGTACCCTCAGGTGGGCCACCTCCCATAACTGAAGGTCACTGCCTCTCTCAAGATGTAGATGACTTTCCCCCTCTGAGGTTCCAGGGACCAGCCACTTTCACCCCTGCCCTCAGGCCGGGCTGGTGTCTGCTCCTTTTCCATAACCAGGCCCTGGATATTGAGTGATTGCCTGTGGGTCTCCACATCTTGACCACACCTGTGCAAATAAACCCTTCTTGGATTGTCCCGTGAGGTGTGCCCACCTGTTGGATCCCTGGCTAATAGGCGCTGCATTTTTCTCTTAACTTTTAAACATTTGTTTTTACGTTGTATTCAGGATTTTGCATTTATGTTTATGAGATTGGCCTATAATTTTCCTTTCTTATGTTAATTGAATGGCTGTTATCAAGGCTATCCCAGCCTCAAAAAATAAGTTCAAGAGTATCCTTCCTTTTATCAGATTTCAGTGGAAGACTCTATATAAGATTATAATGTTAAGCCGGGCTCGGTGGCTCAGCCTGTAATCCCAGTACTTTGGGAGGCCGAGGTAAATGGATTGCCTGAGCCCGCGGGTTTGAGACCCACCCAGGCAACTTGGCGAGACCTCGTCTGTACAATAAATAAAAATCTAGCCAGATGTGGTAGCGTGTGCCTGTAGTTCCGGCTACTTGGAAGGCTGAGGTGGAAGGATCGCCGGAGCCCAGCTGGTCGAGGCTGTGGTGACCAGGAACGTGCCACTGCACTCCAGTCTGGGCGACAGAGTGAGACTCCAACTCAAAAAAAAAAAGGATTATAATGTTCTTTTTGTGAAAGTTTGATAAAATTGCCTGTCCTAGTGTTTTCTTTCTTTCTTCTTCCTTTGTTTTTTTTGAGTTGGAGTCTCACTCCGTTGCCCGGGGTGGAGTGCAGTGGCACGCTCACGGTCACCGCAGCCTTGACCTGCTGGGCTCCGGTGATCCTTCCACCTCAGCCTTCCAAGTAGCCGGAACTACAGACACGCGCTACCACATCCGGCTAATTTTTGACTTATTGTAGAGAAGAGGTCTTGGCAAGTTGCCCCGGCTGGTCTCGAACCCGTGGCTCAGGTAATCCACTCACCTTGGCCTCCCAAACCGCTGGGATTACAGGCTGAGCCACCATCCCAGTCCCTAGTGTTTTCTTTACAGGATGAGATTTAACTCCCAATGTAGTGCCTTTAATAGTTATGGGGCAGCCGGGCTTGGTGGCTCAGCCTGTAATCCTGCGCCTTTGGGAGGCTGAGGTGAGTGGATTGCCTGAGTCCGCAGGTTCGAGACCTGCCTGGGCAACTTGGTGAGACCTCATCTCTACAATAAATCAAAAAATCAGCTGGGTGTGGTAGCGCATGCCTGTAATTCCAGCTACTTGGAAGGCTGAGGCGGAAGATCGCCGGAGCCCAGCAGGTCGAGGCTGCGATGGCCGGGAGTGGTCACTGCACTCCAGTCTGGGCGACAGAGTGAGACTCCAACTTAAAAAAAAAAAAAAAATAGTTATGGGGCTAGTTAGAAATTTTGTTTCTTCTTGAGCCAGTTATAGGAAATTGTACTTTTATAAATGTATCTATTTTTAATATTATTGGCATAAAATTTTTCATGGTATTCTCTCATCATTCACTCTTAGATGTATAAGGAGTTATTACCTGTCAGTACTTGGAAAATATTCTACTCTCTTCTGGCTTCCATTTATACTATTGAGAAGTCTGCCTTAAATCTAATTGTTGTTCTTTCACAAATGATTTTTTCCCTCTGGTGGCTTTGATGATGTTTTTGACTTTGGGGTGCTGAAGTCTTCTGTATGCATAGATGTGGGTCCCTTTCCTCCATTTTATTCTACTTGCTGTATGCTGTGCTTCCTAGTCTTGCTTGGTTGGGTGTTTGCTGGTGCCACCCCGGGGCGACTCAGGGACCCAGGCTCCTTCTGTCTAGTGGTTCCACTGTCCCATAGGGCTTGAGGTACTCCACATGACACTGTCTACATCAGAAAGCTCAGTGCCATAAAACAAAGCTCAGTGACATAAAACAGCCGATTGTTTAGCTCACGATTCTGTGGGTTGATAATTTGGCCGGGGTTCTGCAGGTGGTTCTTCTGGCCTGGGCTGGGTTATCTCACGTATCTGGAGTCATCAGTGGGTCTTAGGCTGTTCTGCTCCTGGGGGTTGTCTGGCTGATGGCTGGAGGCAAGAGATGACTGGGCCATATGTCTCTCAGCATCCAGCAGGCAGGCCTGGGCTTATTCCTGTGGTGGAGGCAGGGCTCCAGAAGAAAAGGTGGACGTGAGCCTTCCCATTGTGTTTATCAAAGCAAGCCAGAGTCAAGGGGCAGAAAGGAGACTCCATCTCTTAGTGGGAGGAGGTGCTCAACACATTTTAAGGGTGTGAGCATAGGGAGGGAAACGTTTGCACTCATTTTTTCTAACAATCTACCATACCCTCTGTATTTGTTTGCTCAGGCTGTTATAAGAGAGTACCTCGGACAGGGTGGTTTAAACAACAGAAGCTTGTCTCACAGTACTGGAGGCTGTAAAGTCCATACTCAAAGTGCCAGCAAGGTTTTTTTTTTTTTTTTTTGAGTTGGAGTCTCACTCTGTCGCCCAGACTGGAGTGCAGTGGCATGCTCCCGGCCACCACAGCCTCAACCTGCTGGGCTTCAGCGATCCTTCTGCTTCAGCCTTCCAAGTAGCTGGAACTACAGGCACATGCTACTACGCCTGGCTAATTTTTTGATTTATTGTAGAGATGAGGTCTCACCAAGTTGCCCAAGCAGGTCTCGAACGTGCAGGCTCAGGCAATCCACTCACCTTGGCCTCCCAAAGCACGGGATTACAGGCTGAGCCACTGAGCCCGGCTAGGTGCCAGCAAATTTGACTCCTAGTGAGGGCTCTTTTCCTGGCCTGCAGTTGGTCACCTTCTTACTGTGTGCACACAGGGGAGAGGTTGATCTCTGGTGTCTCTTTCTCTTTTTTTTTTTTTAAGTTGGAGTCTCATTCTGTTGCCCAGACTGGAGTGCAGTAGCATGCTCATGGCCACTGCACCGTTGACCTGCTGGGCTCAGGTGATCCTTACAAGTAGCCGGAACAGGCGTGCACTACCATGCCCAGTTCATTTTCTTATTTACTGTAGAGATGAGATCTCACCAAGTTGCCCAGGCTGGTCTCGAATCGGTGGGCTCCCCTCACCTCGGTCTCCCAAAGTGCTGGGATTACAGGCTTGAGCCACCACGCTTGGCGGTCTCTTCCTCTTATGAGGACACCAGCCCTATGGAATTAGGGCCCATCCTGATAACCTCATTTGACCTTAAAGGTCCCATCTCCAAGTACAGTAGCATTGCAGATTAAGGTTTCAAAATTTGCATTTGGGTGGAGGGACACAGTTCAGTCCAGAAAACTCTCCATCTCACCATGTGGCAAATGACCAGAGTCTGGGAGAAGGCATAGGGCATCCTGTGACCAGGTCGGGGGTGGCGGGTATCACTTCTATCCACAGTCCACTGGAGTCCAGAACTCACTCCTACGGCCTCACCTGATGGGGGGGGGTGCTGAGATAAGTGGGCAAATGAACGAGTGTGGTGGCCCCAGGGCACAGTGCTTGTCACAGCAGACACACGTCTCTCTCCCGCACACAGAGCCACCTGCAGATGCAAGACAGAGCAGCCTGCCCGCTGTCTTGGTCATCCCCTGGTGTTAGACCCACAATCATTTCAAAAGACCCTCACAGACATTTCACTTGGGGTCTCATCATAAAGTCAGGCTAGAAGAGGAAGCTGGAACCAGGTCATATGGTGGTTGAAGTCCCGTAGCTGCAGAGCCATTGGTGGGGATGGCAGTGCCCTGTGACTGTGGGGCCTGACGACAGAGGTGGCAGCATCCCTGGCCATGATGTTTAACAGAGGCAGTGGCACAGACTGGTCTCGATCCCGTGGGCTCAGGCAGTGCCCTCACTTCAGCCTCCCAAAGTACGGGGATTACAGGGCTTGGGGCTGTGTGGTCTCAGCGGTGCAGCTGTACCCACAGCCATGGACCTCCTCACAGGTGGCAGCTGTGCCCCATGGCGTGGAGTCCAGCTGTGCAGGGGTGCAGGGCTAGGGTGTTCTCCTGTCTCAGGCTGTGCCCCTGCTAGCCTGCTGCACCCCCCAGAAGCGCCCCCTGCCTCTAAAGCCTTCCCCTTGGTTCTCCCAGAGGCCTGACCCTCTTCCAGTCAACTCCTTTGGGTGTCGGTGGCCACTCTATTTTGCCACTTGCAACCAGCAACTCTGGCTGTAACTTATGGGGAAACTGAGGCACAGAGAGGGGCGGGAGCCAGCCCAGGGTCACAGAGTCCTCGGCCAGTCTGGGAGTAGGAGCCAGGCCACCCCTCCTCCCGGCAGGAAGCTTTGCCTGCCTTTCAGCAGCCCTGGCAGCCGCAGGTCTGTCCCATGAGGCCATACAGAACGAGGAAGAGAGCTGTCTGTCCCCACTGCAGCCTGCATTTTCTGGGGCCCGTGTGAGAGCAGGTGCAGCTGCCAGGCGTGACAGGAGCCTGGCTCAGGGCCAGCGCTCAGGAATGCAGCAGGGCACCGCCCCTCTCCACAGGGACCGGCAAGTGCCAGGCGCCCAGGGCGGCGGATGTGGCTGTGGCTACAGCCCCCAGCCACCCCCCCACCTCCACACCGGCTGTCCTGGGCTGGCCCTCGGGGACTGAGATGTGTGGGGAGCATGAATGGGGCTCTGTGGCCCAGCAACTGTTCTGCGGAAGGCGGCTGGCGGCTGCACAGGTGATGGCGGGGGCTGGCAGGGCAAGCAGAGCGCTTCCTGGGCCCGATGTCCCCTCCTCGCCGGAGGCTCCTGCAAGATGTCCCCGCAGCTTTGAAATCGCCCCTCCTGGCCACCTGAAGCCCGCTTTCTTGGGCCTGCAGGGGCAGTGGGAAGGGCGCTCTCCGGGGTCAGCCATGTGGGTCCGTCCTGGCCCCGAGACCTCACACTGCCTGGAGTCTCAGCTTCCTCCTCCGTGAGGGTCTGGAGGGATGAAGTGAAGACTCACACTGCTCCCTTAACAGGACACCAGGGTCCCCTGGTGGGGCCTGTGGATGGAGCTGTCTGCGTGTCGAGGGCGCTGATGTTACTGGGCCCCACCCCTGTCCTGCTGCTTCCGTGTCTCCTGGGATGCCCTTGAAGTCTGGGGTGCTGGAGGCCGTCTCACAGATGGGGACTGACATGCAAGACGGACCGGCCGGGTCCCCCAAACCACAAGGTCTCCAGAGGAGCCGGGGATTGGCATCTGAAGCCCAGGCGAGACCTTGGGGGCAGCTGGACGGGGCAAGGAAGGGGTCCAGAAACTCAGAGACCGACCGGCGGGGCTGGGGCTGCCCTGTGGGTTTTCACAAAGCAGCAGGGCTGCTCTGCCGGTCCGTGCCCGGCCGCGTCGGTCCGTGCCAGGGTGCAGCGCTGGGGTGGGGGTGGGGCCAGACACAGAGGCCGGAGGCGGCACGGTGCGGCCGGTCCGGCCCACCTGCCCCGGGGTCCCCGCCTCCGGGGCCTCACCATGTGACGGACGTGAGGGCCCGGAGCCTCCCCGCGGATCCCCGCCGGGGAGGCGGCGCTTGGGGGCGTGCTGAGGCCCGGGGC
>NW_007062039.1:0-1769 GCF_000164805.1 Carlito syrichta
CAGAAACAAAGATCAGAATATCACATGTTCTCACTCATATAATGGACCTTGAACATCCAATGTAATACTATAACAAAATGACTGACGGTACTGGGAAACTATGGGGGGGAGGGGGAGGGGATTAACAGTAGCAAATATCTGTCTGGGGCTGGGAAAACACCTCTTATTAACAGGGTGTCTGAATGAAACGTAATTGTACACCTAACCCTTAACTGTACCCCACAAAACTATAATAAAAATACTGATTAATTATTAAAAAAAAAAAACAAAAACAAAAAAAAATACAAAAAACATGTGATCATCTCAATAGATGCAGACAAAGCATCTAATAAAATTCAGCATCTCTTCATGATAAATACCCTCAACAAATGAGGCATTGAATACACATACCTCAATGTGATTAAAACCATATATTACAAACCCACAGCCAACATCATACTTAATGAGGAAAAGCTGAAAGTATTTCCCCATAAGAACTGAAACAAGACCTGGATACCCACTTTCGCCACTCTTATTTAGTATATTATTGGGAGTCCTAGTCAGAACAACCAGGCAAGAGAAAAAATAAAAGGCACCCAGATTGGAAAAGAGGAAGTCAACTATCTCTTTTGCTGACAATATTATTTTATACCTGAAAATCCCTAAAGATTCCTCTAAAAGACTTCTAGATTTGATAAATAAATTCAGTAAAGTTGCCAGATACAAAATAAACATACTATGAAAATCTGCAGCATTTCTATAGGCCAATAGCAATCAATCTGATAACTAAATCAAGAAGTCAATCCCATTTACAATAGCTACACAAATAAAATACCTAGGATAACTAAGGAGATGAAAGATCTTTACAAGGAGGGCTATAAACACCAATGAAAGGAATTATAGAGGATACAAATAAATGGAAAAATATCCCTTGCTCATGGATTTGAAGAATCAACATTATATCTCCCAAAGTAATCAACAGAGTCAACACAATCCCTATCAAACTCCCAATATCATTTTTCACAGAGTCAGAAAATAAAATATTAAAATTCATATGGAACCAAAAAAGAAGCTGAATAGCCACATCAATCAAAATAGAAAAGAACAAAGCTGGAGCAATCACATTACCTGATTTTACATTTTAGTACAAAACTATAGCAACCAAAACAGCATGGCACTAGCACAAAAATAGACACATATATCAATGACACAGAATAGAGAATTCAGAAATAAAGCAACATATCTATAGCCAACTGATATTTGACACTGGAGAAAGATATCCTATTCAATAAATGGTGCTTGGAAAATTAAATTATTGCATGCAGAAGAATGAAACTAAACCTGTACCTCTTACCATATGCAAAAATTAATTCAAGATGGATTAAATATTTTAATATAAGACATGAAACCATAAAACTACTAGAAGAAAACATAGTTAAAACACTATGGACAATATTGTAGGCAAAGATTTTATGACTAAGATCTTACAAGTAAGTGCAGTAGAACAAAAAATAGTTCAATGAGACGTAACTAAACTAAAAAACTTGTATGCAGCAAAATAAATAATAAACAGAGTGAAGAAAAAAACTGCAGAATAGGAGAAAATATTTGTAAACTATGCATCCAAGAAGGTACTAATATCAAGAATCTACAAGAAATTCAAGACTCAACAAAAAACTCCGAACAACCCCATTAAAAAGTTGGCAAAGGATATGAACAGGTATTTTAAAAAAGAACACATATAAATGGCCAGCAGACATATGAAAAAATGCTCAACATACTAATCATCC
>NW_007062040.1:0-1546 GCF_000164805.1 Carlito syrichta
ACACACACACACACACACACACACACACACACACACACACACACACCCCTTTCAAAACAAAGTCATGACAATCCTTCCAAGGAGCAAGACTGAGGTAGAAATACAGAAAGAGAACTTGCCAAGTTACATTTATGCAATTCATAGTCGTTCCACTGACACAGAATTTTGAGAACTAAATATCAATCATTTTAAAAAGAGCACTCTAATCATATTACAATTTTCAGCTTTTCAAAAAATCTTCACAAGGAAGAATGCAGGCAAAGGCAGCCCTTACAGGAAGCCTCGCATTCCAGACGTTCCACACAGAGGCCCCAGTGGCATCCCCAGAAACAGCCACTGTCTGTTCCCTCCAGCTCCCCATGGTAAACGCAGAACGCACTATTCAGAAGAGGAAATTTACCACACACAATTATTTTGCAAAACTCTATAGACTGTTTATGTACACACATGAACACATTTGTAAAGAATTAATTGGAGGTACAGAAACGAGTCTCCTTTTTTTGATCCCACATGTTTATCTGCTGGACTCAGGCATATTTCTATCAGCTGTAGAAGCCTCCTGCTTCACAAACCTTGTCCCAGTTCCAGCCACCCTTCACCTCGGAAGGACAAGTCACATAACACCTCAAAACCAGCTTTATTTAGTGTCTATAAAACAAAGAGATAAACAGCAGCCTGCCTCTCTAGCAAGACCACTTTGACCACACCTTGGATGACTACTGGAAAAGTTATCATACCATACATGAAACCATCATGGATATGAAACAATAGGTAAGATGTATTCAGTGCACTGTCCTGCACACCTGTTATTTAATTAATTTGATCCTTTGAACAACCTCACGAACAAAGAACTATTATTTTCATCCCATTTTATAAATGAGCTAACTGAGGCAAAAAGAAGTTACGCAATTGATTTCTCAAAGACAGTAAGAGAGGTGGCCAATACGTGAAGCTAGCTAGCGTAACCCCAGGACCAGAGAACATAACTAGCAAGCACGGTAGAGTCACAAGGAACCACAGATCCAGGCCGAAGATAAGAGAACCCACCAAAGAAAAGATCACCAGCCTCTACCACACGGTCTGTGGCTTGCAGAATGCAGCTGTCATCTTGACACTGCCCACATCTACCATCAAAGTGACTGCCCCACCCAGGCCCAGACTGGGTTTCATTAATGTGCAGGGACAATCCCTGACTGAATGCCTGTGTGCAATCTGTTCCGCTCCCAAACGCTGAGCTGTACAGTGGATGGCAGGAGCGTGAACAAGACTTTGGAAAATGCCCCAACGTTGGCACGTGAAAAGAGAAAGATGGCATGTCGTCAGGATGCAGTACACATCTTGGAGCATCGTCTATGTGTCAGGCACCATAATGGGGTCACAAAGACAAAACCTCGCCTGTTTACCAGGCATGATTTTGAACGGTAGAAGGCTCTGCCCCAGTGGGACAAATGTCCTCTTATCCGAGGGTGGGAAATGACCAAGAACATGCGGCATCAATCCCAGCTGGCTTCACGGCGGGCTGGGCGCGGCTCCCACATTGCACTGA
>NW_007062041.1:0-2080 GCF_000164805.1 Carlito syrichta
CCAGCCACATTCACTCTCCGATTCATTTTCTAACCCATTTAGACGGGAACTCTAATTGCATAAAACAACTAATTTTGTTCATTAAGGTTCAATTAGATTCATCTGAAACTCGGGATAATGGCATTATTGTTGAACAGCCATATTAGAGATGAAACATAATCTCTCTTGACTCCATTTCCTTTGACAAAATAAAGTTCAGTCACTAATGAGCCCACGATGCGAGGCTTCTTTTATAAATGGCAACAAAGGGGGCCAGTATTTGAACAGCAGTTTTTTTATTATCGTCGTCAACAGCCATTTCCTTTGTTACCAAAATACACAGAAATGATTATGAGGCCTTTTTTCTCGTTACTGCTTTGATTTGGGAGGGGGAGACATGAAATATTCATATCACAGCAAACTGAGCTCAAAGCCTCAATGCAGGGCATTCTACGGACTGAGCGCACATTTCAATTTCCAGCCTTTCAGGTCTCAGACGATCCCTCCCCTAGAGTCCAAATCTCTTTGTTTCAGGGCAAGCAAGAAATGTTCCTCCCTGCCGAGGAGGCCCAGTCCCCCATATTTCTGTAGCCTCAAGAAAGAGCCCGTTTGCTCCCCAGGGTCAAGGAAGCAAGGAGCAGACCATCTAGTGTGAGTCTCTGCCTTGGCAGGCGGCCCTGTCAGCCTCTGGCAACACCCGGCCTCTTCCATGGGCCACCACCAGCATGGCTGGAGGCTGCCATGTCCTGTTTCGGGGTCTTGTTGTGCTCACAGCTAGCCCCACCTGAGTCCTGCCATTCTCAAGCCCAGGGATGTCAACATAGGGCCCCAAATTAAGACAGACGCCATCCATTCCTAGCTGTGTTTATTAGTCAGGGTTCCCCCGAGAAAGAGAACCAATAAGACACACAGGCATAGATATAGACTTATGAGAGGGGATTTACTAGGCAAATGGGTTCATGCGATTATGGAGACTAAGATAAGTCATTTGCAAGCTGGAAAGCCAGGGAGGCCAGTAGTGTGGCTCAGTCCAAGGTCGAAGACCTGAGAGCTGGGGGGCCATTGGCACAAGTCCTGGAGTCCGAAGGCCAGAGCACCGGGAGGTCTGAGGCTCGAAGACATGAGAAGGTGGGTGTCCCAGCTCCAGAAGAGAGAGCCAAATTTCCTTTCCTTTGCCTTTCTGTTCTCTCTGGGCCCTCAGCCCGTCGGATGGTTCCTGCCCCTACTGGGTGAGGGTGTATCGTCCTTATTCAGCCCCTCACAAACACACCTAGAAATAACGGTCCAGCTATCTGGCTGTCCCTTAATCCAGTCACGCTGACACCTCAGATGAACCCTCATACCCAGCGACAGCATGAGTCTGGCTAAGTGGCATTCAGCCAAGTTTCTGGAGGGTCTGATACGTGAGGGGAGCACAGGAAGTAAGGCCTGGTGGAGTCTAAGGTGAACAGGGGGTGGGAAATAAGAAGGCAGGTCCACACTCCCTTATCCGAAACTCCTGTGTGAGTTCGGAATGTTCAGGATTTTAGAAAGGCCTAATATCAGACATTCCCTGACACCCACCCCCGTGAATATTCTGTAGTCATATATCTGCACAGTCATCCGTATGCATAAATAATGAATATAAACAGCCTCAGATCAGGTCGGGTCAGGCCAAGTTTTGTTTCTAAATAAGTTATCAGCTATGAAAAAACTTCTGGGAACAAAGAAAGATCCACCTGGGAGGTGAAGGGAAGGGAAGTGGGTTCTGGTCTGGGATGTCGTGAATGAGTCCATGAGTCTGACTCCGTCCGCTGAGCTCAGCTTGCCCCTTGGGAGAACACAGGTGCAACGAACTGGAAGAAGCTAACCGTCCTGGAACCCTTGGATCCCTCCGGGGAGCGGGCGAGATACCCACTGCTGCGTAAGAGGCCAGGGGATTTGCATTCCTCCAAGAGCTGCCGCACGAGGGTTGCGCTCCCATGCACCTGGTGGCCGCTGGGACTGGGGACCAGGCTCCCCGACGGTCTCCCAGGCTCCGCCTTCGAGGGCAGCTCCGTGGCCAGTGGCCAGGGCGCCTCCCCTCTGGTAGTCTGTCTTCCACTGAAAAGAGTCGCCGCCC
>NW_007062042.1:0-2349 GCF_000164805.1 Carlito syrichta
GATTGCCTGAGCCCAGAAATTCGAGACCAGCCTGGACAGCATAGTGAGAACTTGTCTCTACAAAAATAAAAACTAAAAAAAAAAAAACCCAGGTGTGGTGGTGTGTGCCTTGTTCCAGCTACTCAGGAGGGTGGTGGGAGGATCACCTGAGCCCAGGAGATGGAGGCTGCAGTGTGCCATGATCGTGCCACTGCACTCCAGCCTAGGAGACAACATGACACCCTGACTCAAAAAAAAAAATTGAACATAGAACTGGACACAGTGGTTCACACGTGTAATCCCACCACTTTGAGAGGCCAAGGCAGGAGGATTGCTTGAGCCCAGGAGTTCGACACCAGCCTTGGCAACACAGCAAGACCTTATCTCTAAAAAGAAAGAGAGACAGGGACACAGGAGGAAAGTGCCAGGTGGGCCAGCATGAAGGACTCTTCCAGCAGATCACAAAGGGTGGCTTCCAGGCCCCCTAAATTCACCTGGGCTGGGCCCTGACCCCTGCTCACCTCCAGAGAGGGGTCTGTCCTCAGCCCCTCCTGGCTGCTGTGGGCTGGAAGCTCCCTCCATTCACTGTGGTTCTGGCCTTTGGGGCAGTGATCAGCGCCTGGTGTGAGTCCTGGGGGTCCCCTGATCCTACACCAAGGCCTCAGGCTGCCCAGGGGAGGCCCTGCGCCCAGGGGAGGCAGTGCTTCTTCAGCTGCACCCCCAATTACACTGGATGTCTTTAGCCAGGCCTAGGATTCAACGGGGGGAAGCGGGAAGTTGCAGGCCTCTGCTGGTCCCACAGCCTGCACAGGATTCAGCAGGGCCCGCCCAGCCTTGAGGGGCACACCAGTGATGTGCTCAGCAGCGTGCAGGGATGCGGCGGCACGGAGCTCCCTGGCAGCGGGGAGGGCCTTCTGGGAGGAGGTGTGAGCTGTGACTGGCATGAGGGAGGCTGTGGGACTCCTGCCTGGAAACTTGGGAAACCAGGTCAGCGTAGTGGCTCCTCGCCCACGTGACACCTTGAGCCAGGTTCCCAGGGCCCACCCTGGACTCCTGTTGGTCTAAGGAGGGGTACAGGAATATACACTTGTTTTTCTTAAGGTTTTTAAAAATGGGAATAAAACCTACATGAAATTAACACTTTAACCATCTTAAAGCATATACTTTAGTAGTTTTTATTGTAGTTACAATGCTACATAGTTGACCACTATGTAGTCTCAGATCATTTTCACCCCAAAAGGAAATCCCCTCCCCACGAGCAGTCACTGCCCAGCCTCCCTACTCCCTCGCAGCCCTGGACACCACCCATCGCCTTCTGTCTGGGTTGGGCGGTCCAGACACTTCGCATCAATGGACACCTGCGACTTCGGGTCTGGCCCCTCTGCTGTGGCTGCCCGGGGGCTGTCCGGAAAGATCACTGGAGCTAGCAGGTCGACGCTGGGGTGGCCGTGAGTGTGCCACTGCACTCTAGCCTGGGTGATGGAGTATGACTCCAACTCAAAACAAACAAACAAACACATAAACACATAAATAAATAAACAAAACTTAAAAAACAGAAACGGAAAAAAGAGGACCAGGAGCAGTGGCTCGCACCTATAATCTCAAAGCTAGAAGTCAGGAGTTGGAATCCAGCATAGCAAGATCCAGTCTTTACTTGTTTATTTTTTTGAGTTGGAATCTCACTCTGTTGCATGCTCACAGCCACCTCAGCCTTGACCTTCTGGGCTCAGCCTTCCAAAGAAGCTGGAACTACAGGTATGTGCCCCCACGTCGGGCTAATTTTTGTGATTCATTGTAGAGACGAGGTCTCACCAAGCTGCCTAGGCTGGTCTCGAGCCCCCGGGCTCAGGCAATCCTCTCGCCTCAGCCTCCCAAAGTGCTAGAACTGCAGGCTGAGCCACCATACCTGGTCAAGACCCAGTCTTTAATAAGTAAGTAAATAAAAAAGAAAGAAAATAAGTGTGGGTGAGGATGTGAAGAACCCTCAAACATTGCTGGTAGATTTGTAAAATAGTACAGATGCTTTGGAAAATGGTCTGGACCTGTCTGAGCAACATGGTGAAACCTCATCTCTACAATAAATCAAAATATTAGCCAGGCGTGGTAGTGCGAGCATGTAGTTCCAGCTACTTGGAAGACTGAGGCAGAAGGATCACCTGATCCCAGCAGGTCGAGGTTGCGGTGGGTGTGAGTGTGCCACTACACTCCAGCCTGGGTGACAGAGTGAGACTCTGACGCAAAGAAAAGAGAGTCTGGCAGTTCCTTAAAAAGTTAAACAGGAGCCGGTTCGGTGGCTCAGCCTGTAATCCCGCGCTTTGGGAGGCTGAGGTGAGTGGATTGCCTGAGTCCGCAGGTTCGAGACCTGCCTGG
>NW_007062042.1:2625-7987 GCF_000164805.1 Carlito syrichta
AAAAAAGTTAAACAGGCCAGGCGCGGTGGCTTAGCCTGTAATCCCAGCATACTGGGGGGCCGACGCGAGTGGTATGTGTGAGCCCAAGGGTTCGAGATCAGCCCAGACAACTTGGTGAGACCTCAGCTCTACAATAAATTTTAAAAATTAGCCAGGTATGGTAGCACGTGCCTGTAGTTCTGGCTACTTGGAAGGCTGAGGCTGAAGGATCGCTGGAGCCCAACAGGTGGACGCTGGGGTGGCTGTGAGTGTGCCACTGCAACCCAGCCTGGGCAACAGAGTGGGACTCCAGTTCAAAAAAAAAAAAGAAAAAAGAAAAGAGTATATTCACTTCTCAAAAGAGAGAAGGGGCCAGGTACTAAGAAAAGCGTGACTTTAGTCGGGCTTGGTGGCTCAGCCTGTAATCCCAGCACTTTGGGGGGCTGAGGTGAGTGGATTTCCTGAGACTGCGGGTTCGAGACCCGCCTGGGCAACTTGGCGAGACCTCATCTCTACAATAAATCAAAAATTAGCCGGGTGTGGTAGCACACTCCTGTAGTTCCAGCTACTTGGAAGGCTGAGGTGGAAGGATCGCTGGAGCCCAGGAGCTCGAGGCTGCGGTGGCCGGGAGCGGCCACTGCACTCCAGTCTGGGCGACTGAGTGAGACTCCAACTCAAAAAAAAAAAAGGAAAAGCATGGCTTTGAATGTTCAGGCCCGAGGCAAAATTGCTTAGGTAGGAACTACAAATTGTCCATCAAGAAATCCTTACATATAACCTAAAAATCTATAACCTAAAAATCTCCTCTTGGAAAAGTTCTGTCTTCCTGGGCCAAACCATTGAAAATCTCATATATATTGATTTATGTTTTTTGTAACTTCTACTTCCCTAAAATTGTTTATAACTGTAACATAGCAGCCCTGAATCTGAGAGGACTTGCATGTAATGTTTACCTATTCCAAAGAAGTCACCAGGAGGTCCAGCAGGAGAGATACTGGTTTAACTTACGGGAGAAATCGGCGCCTTGGGGACAGTACAGGAAGCAGTTGTATAATCAAGCAAGTTAATTATTCAAGTTGCTGTATGCATTTACAATTACATCGATTAGGAGTGACACCTACACTGCTTTTGGCCTTGCCCATCACCTGTATCCAGGACTGAAGACTGGGAATATGCATATCCTATAGCTTGGTCGCCTGCACCCTATGACTCCTGACTGGGAATGTGCGTATCTGTCAGAGACCTCCCACTTCCTGTGGACGGGGGCAGAAACAAGCCAGGTGGGAGCAAGGAGTCTGAGTTCCGACAATACCTCACAATATCCGTTCAACTCTGGTGGACACGTGTTCTCAGAACATCCTGGGGACATATGTCATAGGTCTAGGTCCTCAAGTTTGGTTCAGAATAAACCATCTTAAAATATTTTACAAAGTTTGGCCATCCTTTTGTCAACAACCACATGTTATATAATTCCATTTATATGAAATACCCAGAATAGGTAAATCCATACCGAGTAGACAGCAGTGGTTTTCAGGGGCTGGGTGGGGAGGAATGGGGAGTGACTGGTACTGGGTACAGGATTTTATTTTGGGGGTGATGAAAAGTTCAGGAACTAGATAGAGGTGATGGCTGCATGACATTATGAATGTACTAAATGCCACTGAACTGTACACCTAAAAAATGACTGAAGTGTAAACTTTGTGTTATATGTGTCACATTTATTTATGTATTTAATGTTATTTTTGAGTTGGAGTCTCACTCCGTTGCCTAGGTTGGACTGCAGTGGCATGCTCACAGCCACCACAGCCTTCACCTGCTGGTCTCAGGTGATCCTTTTGTCTCAGTCTTCCAAGAGCTGGAACTACAGGTATGTGCCGCCACACCCAGCTAATTTTTTGATTTATTGTAGAGATGAGGTCTCGCCTAGTTGCCTGGGTTGGTCTCGAACCCGAAATCTACCTTTCTTAATTCATAGCTCTTGTGAACACTTTCACCCCTGGAGACTCTGGTCATACCCAGTCGGCCACACACATGACACCTTTTGCCATGCAAGGTCACGTACACAGGTTCTAGAGATTAGGGCCTAGATATCTTTGGGAACCATTTACTCAGCCTACCATATGTTAAGTATGCATGTTGTAAATTCTGGGGTAACCACAGGATAATAGAAATAGAGTGTATGACTCCCAAACTAGTAAAGAGGGGGAAAAAATGAAATGTTAAAATATTCTAAGATAACCCCCCCAAAAGTGGAAACAATGAGAGCAAAAAAAGAGACTAGGTGTGACTGATAGCCCAAAATAAGATGGTAGCAATAAAACCAAATATGTTGTTACCTGTATTGATTATAACTTAATCCAAATAAAGGATAAAGATCAGGCACATAGACAAAGAATAAAAGCAGAGTGTCACTAATGACAACAGTGGGGACAGATGCTAAGGTGGCCCCTGCGAACCACCTTATATTTATTTATTTATTTATTTATTTTTTAAAAACCAGGAATTATAGAGAGGCCAGAAAAGCTCCTACAGTGGGAGGGGACCCGAAGGGGTTGCCCACCACTTTATATTTAAAAAGCCAATCCTGGCCTGG
Organism: Carlito syrichta; assembly: GCF_000164805.1. NCBI lineage: Eukaryota > Metazoa > Chordata > Mammalia > Primates > Tarsiidae > Carlito > Carlito syrichta. Next base: position 5,198 of record NW_007062042.1, read on the forward strand.
CACAGTGGTCACGCCTATAATCCCAACACTTTGGGAGGCTGAGGTAAAAAAATTGCCTGAGCCCATGGGTTTGAGACCAGTCTGGGCAATTTGGTGAGACCTCATCTCTACAGTAAATCAAAACATTAGCTGTGGTGGTACATGCCTGTAGTTCCAGCCATTTGAAAGGCTGAGGCAGAAGGTTCACCCGAGCCCAGCAAGTCAGGGCTGGGGTGGCCATGAGTGTGCCACTTCAGCCTGGGCGACGGAGTGAGACTCCAACTCAAAAAAAAAAAAAAAGAAAAAGAAAAAGGTAGTTTGGGGTTTTTTTTGAATTGGAGTCTCACTCCGTCGCCCAGACTGGAGTGCAGTGGCCGCTCCCGGCCACCACAGCCCTGACTTGCTGGGCTCTGGTGATCCTTCCGCCTCAGCCTTCCAAGTAGCTGGAACTACAGGCGCGCGCTACCACACCCGGCTAATTTGTTTATTTATTGTAGAGAAGAGGTCTCACCAAATTGCCCAAGTGGGTCTTGAACCCGTGGGCTCAGGCAATCCACTCACCTCAGCCTCCCAAGGCACGGGATTACAGGCTGAGCCACCGAGCCCGGCTGAAAAAGGTAGATTTGTTAAAGGGAAGATACGTTGTGAAGTGCACCGTGGGCCAGACAGCAGAGAGAGTGTCTGTTGTCTGCCAAGAGTCAGGGGCTAGAGGGATGTTTTTATAAGAGGGGTCCAGTGTGGGCCAGGGGAAATTGTCTTTGGGGGTAGTCTGCAAAAGGAAATTTCCAGAGGTTTGCAAGGTACTGATCGATAGTAGTATTTTGTTTCTTTAAGATAAGGTTAGTTAACAGTAATAGTCAACAATCGTTAACTGCTTCTTGTCTGGGAAATAACAGCAGATGTTTTACAGCTGGCTAACCAGCTTTTATAGCTCTGTGCTGTTATCGGTAAGCCTCTGTAATGTTTGTAAAATCTCATCCTGAGATTTTCTTCCTTGATTTACCCAGTTGCTGCTGACCTCATTGGGTCTCATATTCCTCCACAAGAGGGATTTTGTGGGTGTGATTAAGGGTTTTAAAATGGGAGATTATTCTGGATTATCTCGATGGCCTAGTGTAATGCCAAGGGTCCTGTTAAGGAGGAGGCAGAGGGAGATTTCACTACACACTGGAGTGCAGTGGCCGCTCCTGGCCACCGCAGCCTCAACCTGCTGGGCTCCGGCGATCCTTCCTCCTCAGCCTTCCAAGTAGCTGGAATTACAGGCATGTGCTACCACGCCCGGCTGATTTTTTGATTTATTGTAGAAGAGGAAAGCCCTGTGAGGACTAAAGCAAAATGCTCTGAAGATGGAAGAATGGCCAGGAACCAAGGAATGCAGTTCTGGAAGCTGGAAAAGGCAAGAAAATGGATTCCTCTCCAAAGCCTCCTGAGCACCCGCCTGGGCAAAGCTTTCGAGACCCGCCTGGGCAGCAAGACCTCATCTGTACAATAAATAATTGCACGTCTTGTTCTTGACGCTAGTGTGATCTGCCTGCACCTCTCCTGCCTAGAGCCTCATTTCTGTGTGTTTGCTGAGTCTGCAGAGAGCCTTGTCCATTGTCCTTGAGGCCTCTAATAAAGTGCCTTTGTCCAGGAAGGGTTTATTTGATTCTGCCATGTGCCTGGGGACTGTGAGTCTAGATCATTTTACATGAAATCCACAACCTGAGAGCTTTTTGAAGGTAACACTGGTGATATGAACTGAGGCTGCTAATACACAGAGGACATGTGGTTTCAATGATCAGAGGATTGTTTGTTCCTTTTCTGCTGAATGCCCGGGTGTCTTCCCTCACTCCACCCCTGTGTTTGAGGAGAAGAGTGAATTATGCTGTGAGTGTGTAGCCTTTTGGGGCCCTATGGGGAAGAGTTACCTATGAGACACATCACCTTAGGCTGGCCTTTTCCAAGAAAATCCCAGCTCAAGTCTGCCAGTTTTGGTGACTTCTTCAGAGCCCATGGACGTTAGGTGCTGTGATCACCAACTTGATTCTCCCCAACTCAAAAAGAAAAAGTCATAAGTCACTCCTGCCCAGGCAACATAGTGAGATCCTCTTTTTAAAAAGAGTGTATTAGATGTTGCCGATTTATTTATTTATTTGCTTAGTTAATTATCAAGTCAAGATCTTACTCTGTTGCCCAGGCTGGAGTGTGGTGACACAATCACGGTTCACTGCAGATCTGATCTGGACTCAGGGGATGCTCTCTCCTCAGCCTCCTGAGTAGCTGGGACTACAGGCATGCGCCACCACACCTGGCTAATTTTTAAATTTTTTTGTATACACAAGGTCTTGCTATGTTGCCCAGATTGGTCTCAAACTCCTGGGCTCAAGCAATCCTCCCACCTCAGTCTCCCGAAGTGCTGAGATTATAGGTGTAAGCCACCACACCTGGCCAGATACTGCTTTTTAAATTTTTTTGGGGGGTTTGGAGTCTCACTCTGTCACCCAGGCTGGAGGGCAGTGGCATGCTCATGGCCACTGTGGCCTCAGGTGATCCTTCCTTCTTGGGCTTCCAAGTAACTGGAATCACAGGCATGCGCCACTATGGCTGGCTAATATTTTGCTTTATTGTGGAGATGAGATCTCACCATATTGCCCAGGCTGTTCTCAAAACCGTAGGTTGAGTAAATCCTCTCGCCTCTGCCTCTGCAAGTGCTGGGATTATAGGTGTGAGCCTCTGTGCCTCTGTGCCTGGTTTAAATTTTTTTTTTTTGAGTTGGAGTCTCACTCTGTCACCCAGACTGGAGTGCAGTGGCCGCTCCCGGCCACCGCA
>NW_007062042.1:8020-10013 GCF_000164805.1 Carlito syrichta
AACTACAGGTGCGCGCTACCATGCCCGGCTAATTTTTTATTTATTGTAGAGATGAGGTCTTGCCAAGTTGCCCAGGCGGGTCTCAAACCCGTGGGTAAATTTTTTTTAATGACAGGTGTCTTATTGTTAAATCAGCATTTTAATTTGCATGGCTTTAAACATCATTGCAAATGTCTATTGGTCATTGGTATACTGTGAGTTGCCTGTTTATCCTTTAGCTTGTTTTTCTGTTGGTTTGACTGACTTAAAAAGGAGGGCAGTGTGGAGGGCCAGAAGAGTAATTTGGAAGTCTGTCTTGTAAAGTTAATAACCTTTATCTGCCACATACATGTAGCAAATATTTTTCTCCCATTTCCTCTTTTAACTTTGCTTATAATGTTTTTTTTTTCTTAATTGTATTAGGGTTCTCCAGAGACATAGAACCATTAGGATACACAGATATAGATATATAGAAAAAGACTTATTATGAGGTATTGGCTCTTGTGATCATGGAGGCTGGACGTCTTATGATCTGCCATCTGCAAGGGAGGCCCAGGAAAGCTGGTGTGTAGCTCCAGTCCAGACCTGAAGGCCCAGGAGCCAGGGGAGACAATGGTGTAATCCTGGCCCAAGCTGGAAGGCCTGAGAACCAGTGCCCAAGGGCAGGAGAAGATAGATGTCCCAGTGCAAGCCGAGAGAACACATTTTCCCTCCTTCCATCTTTTCTTTGTATTCACACCCTCAACAGACAGGATGGTGCCCACCCACGCTGGAGAGGACATCCTCATTACACAGGCCACCCATTCACATGTTATCTTTCACCAGAAGCATCCTCACAGATAGCTCCAGAAACAGTGGCTTCCTAGCCATGTGGACATCCCAGTCAGGCTGACACATGAAATTAACCATTACATTCCCTGTCCTGAGGTTTTTTCTTTTTTCTTTTTTCTTGAGTTGGAGTCTCACTCTGTCACCCAGACTGGAGTGCAGTGGCTGCTCCCGGCCACTGCAGCCTCAACCTGCTGGGCTCCAGAGATCCTTCCGCCTCAGCCTTCCAAGTAGCTGGAACTACAGGTGTGCGCTACCATGCCCAGCTAACTTTTGATTTATTGTAGAGATGAGGTCTCACCAAGTTGCCCAGGAGGATCTTGAACCCACAGGCTCAGGCAATCCACTCACCTCAGCCTCCCAAAGCATGGGATTACAGGCTGAGGCACCGAGCCCAGCTCTGAGGCTTTTTTCTATCCACCCTTACTCATTGTCACTTTGAGGACATCATTTCTTAAGAAAAATATCTCTAAATGTGCCTGGGAGGATCTGCAAAGCTCTACATTAAATGTTACATGTCTGTGTGGGGCCTGTTTCTGCCTCATGTGTGTGGCACGTCTGTGTGTGTCATGTGTGTGCTCTTGGATCTGTCCTCTTCCATGTTCTCTCTTGTTCACACATGACCCAGTTTGCCATGTGTCAAGCGGGCATTGAGGAAATAGTGGATGTGCTAAGCCCATTCCTAGGCCTGGGATACACACGAGGTGCAGTAGAGGGAGGAGTTATTTTCTGAAGTTTCTTCAATGACCATGATTGATTTTATGAAAAAAATTATAAAAAAGAAAGACGCTCTAACTTCCCTCTGGGCAGAGATGTGGGATGAAGGCAGGGTTCTGGGCCGGCTTCCTGGTCCACTTGTTTGCTACGTGACTAGGTGTTGGGCCCGGACCCACCTCCGTCCGCCAGGCACAGAGTCTAGCAACAGGGGCTTTGGTCACAAGCCTTGGGATGCGACATCCAAAGTCCCAATGGGTGCCGGAGCCGCGGTGCCGAGCGTGGGCTGAGCCCGGCTCAGGTCCCGCCTGTGCCGGCAGAGGGCGCCGTCGCCCCGATTTTCTCGAGGGCGGAGCCCCATGTGCCCGGGACCTCCTCCGCCCCAGCCGCGTCCTCGCTCCAGCCGGGAAGGGTCTCTGGGGCGGGTTCAGGCCCAGCGTGCGGAGACCTGAGAACAGTCGCAGGAGGACTC
>NW_007062042.1:10895-14234 GCF_000164805.1 Carlito syrichta
GGGCGGAGCCAGGGCGCAGGTCCAGGTGGACGAAGTAGGTCTTGGTGGCGGGGAAGGCCAGGAAGGTCCTGCAGGGGTTGCAGGGTGAGGCCTTGCTGGCGGGGTCGCACGCCCGCGGCGCGTGGGCGGGGGGCGCGCTGCCTGTCCTCACCTCTCCAGGGCCTCCGTGGCGTAGACGCCCACGTTGCCGCTCAGCTTCTTCCACAGCGCGCGCACCAACGCCTGATCCGCCGCGCGCAGCTGCATCCTGTCGCCCGGCCGCGCGCTCTGCTCTCGCCCTGCCCTGCGCGCGTGGGCGGCGGGTCCTGGGGCCTCTGGCGCGCTGCCTTACAGCCGCCCTCCCGGTCCCAGAACCGCACCCCGGGGGCCGGCCAGCGCTCCGCTCGGATCTTTCAAGCGCCCTGGGCCACCTTTGAGAGTTTACTATGGGGGGAGTAGTTAACACGTATTGTCAAGTAACACGGAATTTTAACATGAATTTTGGCCTTGGAAGTCAGTTTCCTCTGCCTCTGAATCTTGTGTGACGCCTCCCTGAGTCTATTTTATTATTTATTGTGTAAGATGAGGATGACAGCCTCTTCTTATGAGGGTTGTTGTGGGAATTAGGTGGATAGCAAATGTCAGGTGCCCGACTCACAGGTGCCCCTTCAGCACCATAAACGTTGCACCTAGGTTGTATCCCAGTGGAAACAAGAAGTCCCTAGGCAGCACTCACTCTGTGCTGTGACGTTCTTTACCCTTAAACACTTTTTTAGGATAAAATTCAGATACTATAAATTACCATTTTAGCCATTTAAAAAATGGTCCTGGGACTGCGAGGAAGGTGAGGGTTGAAAAAGTACCTTTTGGGTACAGTGTTCACTATTCAGGGCATGGGCATGGTGGAAGCCCAAACTTCACTTTTACACAGTATATCTATGTAGCAAACCTGCACTTGTACCCCCGGATCTATAAAAATTAAAAACGCCGGGCGTGGTGGCTCACGCCTATAATCCTAGCACTTTGGGAGGCTGAGGTAAGAGGATTGCTTGAGCCCATGGGTTCGAGACCTGCCTAGGCAACTTGGTGAGACCTCATTTCTACAATAAATAAATAAATAAAAAATTAACCGGGCATGGTGAGACACCTCCAGCTACTTGGAAAGCTGAGGTGAAAGGATCATCTGAGCCCAGCAGGTTGAGGCTGCAGTGGCCAGGAGCGTGCCATTGCCCTCCAGCCTGGGTGACAGAGTGAGACTCCAACTAAAAACAAAACAAAATAAAACAAGAAACTCAATTTGGCCAGGTTTTGTGGCTCAGCCTGTAATCCCAGTACTTTGGGAGGCGGAGGTGAGTGAATTGCCTGAGCCCATGGGTTCGAGACTAGCCTGGGCAACTTGGCAAGACCTCATCTCTACAATAAATCAAAATGATCCGGGCGTGGTAGCGCATGCCTGTAATTCCGGCTACTTGGAAGGCTGAGGCGGAAGGATCGCCGGAGCCCAGCAGGTCCAGGCTGCGGTGGCCGGGAGCGGCCACTGCACTTCAGTCTGGGCAAGAGTGAGACTCCAACTCAAAAGAAAGAAAGAAAGAAAGAAAAAGAAACCCAATTTGAACAAAAAAATTGTATGACTCAGTGACATTAAGTGCATTCACAATGTTGTACAACTGTCACCACTATTGAGTACATAATTTTTCATCATCTCAAACAGAAACTCTGTTCTCATTGCCAGTAACCTTCCAGTCAACCCCCCCCTTACAACTCATCTAATTTTGTCTCTAAGGATTTGCTTATTCTTAATATTTCATATAAATGGGATCATACACTATATAGCCTTTTGTGTCTGCTTCTTTCACTTCTCTTGTTTTCAAGGTCTGGTCACATCCAATCAGAACTTCATTTATTTCTATGGCTGAATGGTATTTTCTTGCATGTATAGACCACATTTTGTTTATCCACCCACCCACTGATGTACATCTTTTACAATTTTATTTTTCTTTAACCAAGTGAATCAGGGGGAGTGGAGGAGGAACACAACAATCTGTAACTAGTTGTGATAAATGAGTTGTAAACACCACCATAGTCCGACTAGCCCACTGATGTACACTTGATGTATTTCTACCTTCAGCTCAGGCCTCCATTTGTCCTAACAAAATAATGAAGTGCTTCAAAATAATAGCCTCTTCCTGACAGCTCATACAGTGCCACAGGTTGTGCTAAACTGAGGCAGAAGATAGTCTGAGGTCTGCAGTTGCACCACTCACCCTTTTTCATCTATACTGTGCAACTATTTGGGAGGCTTCATGGAGACTAGTTGGGGGCTGAGTCAGTGCCACTGTGAAGGAATGTGACCTCTGTGGCCTCCCCTCCACCTGCATCTAGGAGGAACCCTGGGAGAGCTGCCAGCTCCCAGCCTGATGCCAGGCTGTTCTTAGCACAAGTGTGTATGTGCATGTGCCCTGCAATGTAAAGATGGGGAATGACTTCATTTCAGCAAACTATTTCAGCAAACTACAAGTTGCAAGTCCCAGGAATGCTCTAGGCCCGGGGTTTTCAGGTGCACCCAGGCATGGATCTCGGAGTCTGAACTCCCCTCCTCTATCCTCCCCTCTTCACACCTGCCCTTTTCTGCCGTGCCCATCAGCAGAGCGGTCCTTGTGACCCCACACAGACATTGCATACCCCCAACCCTGGAACATCCCAGAGAAAACTGAGGCACACACAGGTTGCCACCCACTCAGACTTTATTGAGAGACCAGAAGGTGCGGGTGCAGGGAAGGGAGGAGGGCCCCGGGAGGCCACCCGGGCTCCAGCTTAACGGTATTTGGAGGTCAGCACGGTGCTCACAGAGGCCAGGAACTTGTCCAGGGAGGCATGCACGGCAGGGGTGAAGTCCGCAGGGTGGTGGCAGGCCAGGGTCACCAGCAGGCAGTGGCTCAGGAGCTGCAAGCAAGAAGCGTCAGGCGGCGTCGGGCGGCAACCGCCGCCGGCCCCAGCTTCGGGAACCGCCGGGCTCGCCCCTGGAGGAAGACCGCCCCCTCCAAGCCCCAGGCCCCGCCCCCGCTGCCGGCCGCCCCTGCTCACCTTGAAGTTGACCGGGTCCACCCGCAGCTTGTGCGCGTGCAGGTCACTCAGAGCGGACAGGGCGTTGGGCATGTCGTCCATGTGCCCTACGGCGGTGGTCAGCGCGTCGGCCACCTTCTTGCCGTGGCCTTTGACCTGGCTGGAGCCGTGGCTCAGGTCGAAGTGGGGGAAGTAGGTCTTGGTGGTGGGGAAGGACAGGAACATCCTGCGGCGGGAAGCGCAGTGTGAGAGGGGCTGGTCCAGGCCAGGACGGCAGGGGGTCGCCGGCGGGGCCGG
>NW_007062043.1:0-1605 GCF_000164805.1 Carlito syrichta
GCTACTTGGAAGGCTGAGGCAGAAGGATCACCGGAGCCCAGCAGGTCGAGGCTGGAGTGGCCGGAAGCGGCCACTGCACTCCAGTCTGGGTGACAGAGTGAGACTACAAATAAAATAAAATAAAATAATAAAATAAAATACTTAGGGGGAAATAGGATCAACAAATCGCCCACTGGGCACATAGTAGAGCCTTTCTGGACCCAGGAAAGGTGGAAATAGACCTGAAGCCAGGGAATGACAACTGGGGTGAGGCCAAGATCTGGAGCCCTTCAACTTTCCCCCAGAAGGAATGTCCCCAAGGGGTTGGGCAGTGGGAGAAGTCCCTCTACCTGGCATCAACTCATACTAGCAAGGTGCTAGTGACCAGCTTTACATGCATTTTCTCATTTAACCGTCACTGCATCCCAAGAGGCAGGTACAATTATTATGCCTGTTTTATAGTTGAGGAACCTAAGACTAGAGTTAAATAACTGCTTATGGCCAGGCTCAGTGGCTCACCTTGTAATCCCAACCCTTTGGGATGCCAAGGCAGGAGGATCCCTTGAGCCCAGAAGTTCGAGATCAGCCTGGGCAACATAGCAAGACTTCATCTTTTAAACAACCAAACAAACTGCTTAGAACTCCTTCTCCAGGTCCAAGGGCTGGTCCTGGGATCTCTGGAAACCAGGGAGATCAGGAGATTACGTCCTCTAAGATCAACCTGTGAGCAGCCTGACCTAACCCCTGGCCTCAGGGAAGAGGGAAGCCTTTCAGGAATCAGGACCCTCACTGGGTTGGTGTTTGAGGCAGGGACTCTGTACCTGCCAGGACATTGAGGGTCAAACAGGAGATGGGTATGGGGGAGTGGGCAGGGAGTTGTGGAGAAGCTGTGTTTGTCACAGGTACCCAGGCTGGGACCTTTCTGGTCTCATATTCTGGTACTTCCTCTTCCATCCCCCTCCTGCCACCCTCAAGCTTATGCACATACACACATTCCTCCATACTTTTGCACAGGCTGTTCCCTGAGCCTGGAATGCCTGTTGTTCTCAAGGCAAACTATTGTTCTCCAAGACCCAGTACCAAGTCCCTGGTTCTGGGCTCCCACTCCCATCCTACCCTTTCCCATCAGATCGTAACAGGTTCCTTGGGAGTCCCCAGGTCTGCACAGGACCTGGCTCAGAGAATAGTCAAGGAGAGTTCTGATGATGGCAGTTTCTCTTCCATGGCCCTGAGGTGCTCAGGGTCTCTCCTCTGGCCGGTGCTTTCTGCTGCCACTGCCTCCACATCCCAAGTGGTCTCCCTCTGCGGGCCTCCTCCCCTCACACCTGGAGTCAGAATCCCTTCTCTATTCCTTGCGTCTAGCTCAGAGAGCAGAGGTCCCACAGTGAGCAAAGGTTGGTGGTGGCGTACCCAGGAGGACACATACCACACTAACTGGACCCCAGGTGGCGCTGTTGGCCCAGGTAAGTGTTGGAGAGCCCCAGGCCCTTGCTTCTATTTCTGGTGCAGCCCCTATACGGAGAAGGGGTGTCGTCAGAGCCCCAAATTCCAGAGCTGCCTCTCCCTACCCATCTAGCGCGTTCATACCTGCTATTAAAGCTTAGGATGTCAGGAGTGGATCGACAG
>NW_007062044.1:0-2518 GCF_000164805.1 Carlito syrichta
GCCTGGGCGACAGAGTGAGACTCAAAAAAAAAAAAAAGAAGAATGAATCTCTTGGGCAAGAGGCTGTTGAAAGAAAGAAAAAAAAAAGGAAGATAAACCAGAAAGGAGGTGGAGACAGGCAGAGATGAGGCCACGGATGTCAAGCGGCTGGTACAACCCACCTCTGCCTAGAAGACCCTTCCCCCGGATGTCCCCACGGTGTCTTGACTGCTCAGCTTAAGACACGGCTTCCACTGCCTGGCCTGCTTCCCCTTGGGCCTTTGCCAGGTCTTTCTCCATAGCAGGCACGTGACATTGGCTGTATTTTCCCTGCCTTGCTGACCGTCCGTCTTCTGGACTAGACTGGGTCTCCTGAGGGCAAGAACGTTATTTGCTTAAAACCGGAACCAGGCCCAGCCTACCTGTTGGCAGAGTGAAAGAATTGTACCTGTTTGTTTTGAAGAGGCAAAGACACTCGCCAGGCCCAAAGCTCAAGCAGCATGGAATGGCAGTGGGGAGTCGCCTACCCACCGCAACCCCTGTCCCTCCCTGCCCCAACTCTGTCCCCACCTCCCAGTCTCTGTTCTTTTTTCCTGTTTTGAGTTGGAGTCTTGCTCTGTCACCCAGGCTGGGATTATAGGCTTGAGCCACCTTGCCCAGCCTCTGTTCTTTAAATATATATATATATATGGCCGGGTGTGGGGGTTCACGCCTATAATCCCAGCACTTTGGGAGGCCGAAGTGAGAGGTTTGCCTGAGTTCACGGGTTCGCAGACCAGCCTGGGCAACTTGGCAAGACCTCATCTCTACAGTAAACCAAAAAATTAACCGGGTATGGTGGCATGTACCTGTAGTTCCAGCTACTTGGAAGGCTGAAGTAGAGGGATCTCCACTCACCTCAGCCTCCCAAGGCGCGGGATTACAGGCTGAGCCACTGAGCCCGGCTTTTTTTGTTTTTCAACAGCTGCCTGCATGGTGTGGCCTGGTGGGCAGAGCTCTTGTTGCAATTATTACCATGTTTCAGGGGTGGTGTGGTTTCAGCTAAGAGCTCAGTGGGTCTCAGACCCAGGCTCACATCTTAGCTCGCAGCCAGAACTCACAGGGCTGCGAGTGGGAAGGCAAACCAGGTAGCCACTTTGGAAAATGGTTTGCCAATTTCCCCCGAGGTTAAATACACACTTTCCCTAGGACCCAGCAATTTTATCCCTGGGTATTTACCCAAGAGAAATGAAAATCTACATTTACCCAAAAACCCCTGTGCACGTGTTTATAGCAGCTCTGTTTGTAAATGCCAATGACTGGAAACAGCCCAAACGTCAGTCAGTTGGCAGATGGACAGGCAAGCCACAGTCCAATCACGCCATGGAATACTACTCGGCCATGAAAAGAACCGTGGCAGACACACTCTCCAGGGCGGATGGATCTCAGATGCACTATGCTGAGAGAGGCTAGACTCAAAAGCTGCGTTATTGCTGGGCATGGTGGCTTGCACCTATAATTCCAGCACTTTGAGAGGCCAAGGCAGGAGGATTGCTTGAGATCAGGAGTTCAAGACCAGCCTGGGCAGCATAGAAAGACCTCAACTCTACAAAACAAAACAAAACAAAACAAAAACAGCAACAACAAAACTTAGGCATGTTGGCACATGCCTGTAGTCTCAGGACCTTAGGAGGAGGCAGAGGTGGAAGGATCGCCTGATTCTAAGAGGTCAAGGCTGCAGTAAGCTGCATTCATGCCACTGCACTCCAGCCTGGGTGACAGCATGAGACTCTGACTCAAAAAATAAATATAAAAATAGAACTACGTTATTCCATGTAAACATTCTGACAAAGGCCAAGTATAGGGACAGAAAACAGACTTGTGGTTGCCACGAGTTGGGGGGGGCCTGATCCCTTAGGGGCTTTGGGGGCCGTGGAACTCGTCTGTGTTTTGATTCTGGTGGAGGCTATGTGGGTATCGTGTGTCAAAACTGGCAGCACTGTACTCCCAAAAGAGCGAATTTTACCATGACAAATTTGTCCATGTTTTTTTTAAGGACTACATGCTTTATGATTCCATTTATATGCCATCCTGAAAAAGCAAATTTAGGGATATAAAAACTGATCAGGCCAGCTGCAGTGGCTCATGCCTGTAAATCCCAGAACTTTGGGAGGCCAAGGCAGGAGGACTTGCTTGAACCCCAGAAAGTCAAGACCAGCCTGGACAACACAGCCAGACCCTGTCTCCACAAAAAAGTGAAAAAATTAGCTGGGAATGGTGGTGCATGTCAATAGTCCCAGTTACTGGGGAGGCTGATGTGAGAGGATCCCCTTCGCCCAGGAGGTTGAGGCTGCAGTGAGCTATGGTAGCATCACTGCACTCCAGCCTGGGTGACAGAGTGAGACTCCAACTCAATAAATAAATAAATAGCCGGGCTTGGTGGTTCAGCCTTTAATCCCGCGCCTTTGGGAGGCTGAGGTGAGTGGATTACCTGAGCCCGCGGGTTGGAGACCTGCCTGGGCAGCGAGACCTCATCTCGACAATAAATCAAAAAATCAGC
>NW_007062044.1:2831-5900 GCF_000164805.1 Carlito syrichta
GTGGCTGGGAGCGACCACTGCACTCCAGTCTGGGCGACAGAGTGAGACTCCAACTCAAAAAATAAAAATAAATAAATGAATAAATAGATATTAAATTAGTAGATAGATTTTTTTTTTTAGCCAGAGTCTCACTCTGTTGCCCAGGCTGGAGTGTCGTGACACACTCCTCGACATGCTGGGCTCAGGCAGTCCTTCCTCCTCAGACTTCCAAGTAGCTGGAACTACAGGCACCACCACGCCTGGCTAATTTTATGACTTATTTTAGAGATGAGGTCTCGCCAAGTCACCCAGGCTGGTCTCGAACCCCTGGACTCAGTCAATCCTCTCACCTCAGCCTCCCAAAGTGCTGGGATTACAGACTTGAGCCACTGTGCCGGCTGATAGATTTCTCATTTCCTCTTCCCCCTCACTGGCTGTGTGACCTTAGGCAAATCTCCTACCTTCTCTGTGCTTCGGGTGAAGGAGGGGGAAGATGGGAGAGGAGGGAATGCTCACCAGGGGTGGGTGCTGAGGTTTCAGGTCTCACTGAGGGTCCCCGCCAGAAACGTCCACAAACAAACAAAACAGAACGGCTCCATGAGTCTGTGGGGTGGACCTGGCCACAGAGCCCTGAACTGCTGACAATGCCCTCTGTGTCTCAGGAAGGCGGGTCCTGGCAAGCACTGTCAGGGCCTCACCTTCTTCCCTTTGAACCAGTGGACACTCCTCTGCTGACCTGGAAAAGCAAGTCAAGCCATCCCTGGATCCCAGAGCGACGGGACCAGGGCACACAAGTAAGAGCCTTGTAAGGAGACGTCTTCAATGGTCAGATGAGCTCAGCCGCCCCATCCCCCGAGGTTTCTGCTCTTCAGGGCGGTGCCGGGGACACAGCGGTGGCAGCCCCAAGCCTGCCCTCACAGACTCACGCACAGGAGACTCCCCTGTTCCCAGACAGTGACATCCCAAAATGGTTGGGGCTGGGGTCGGGGAGCCCCCCGGGAAGTTCCTGACTCAGCCTGGGAAGAGAAATCAGAGAAGGCTTCCTGGAGGAAAGGCTGCCGGAGCTGAGGCCTGATGTGTTTCTTGAACACTTCCTGTATGACCTTTCTTTCTTTCTTCCTTCCTTCCTTCCTTCCTTTCTTTCTTTCCTTTCTTTTTTTTTTTTTTTTTGAGTTGGAGTCTCACTCTGTCGCCCAGACTGGAATGCAGTGGCCGCTCCCAGTCACCGCAGCCTTGACCTGCTGTGCTCCGGCGAGCCTTCCTCCTCAGCCTTCCAAGTAGCTGGAACTACAGGCGTGCGCTACCACGCCCGCCTCATTTTTTTGATTTATTGTAGAGATGAGGTCTCGCCAAGTTGCCCAGGCGGGTCTCGAACCCGCTCTTTCTTTCTTTCTTGTTTGAGATGGAGTCTCACTCTGTCGCCCAGGTTGGAATGCAGTGGCATGCTCACAGCCACCACAGCCTCTACCTGCTGGGCTCAGGCAATCCTTTCTCCTCAGCTTTCCAAGTAGCTGGAACCATAGGTGCGCGCCACCGTGTCTAGTTAATTTTTCAATTTATTGTAGAAACGATGTCTTGCAAAGTTGCCAGGCTTGTCTCGGATCCCTGGGCTTAGGTAATCCTCTTGCCTTGGTCTCCCAAAGTGCTGGAATTACAGGCTTAAGCCACCATGCCTGGGTACCTGGATGGACCCCTTTCTCCTCTCAGAGCTAGGAGGCCTCAGCTGGCGGAGCCTCCTTGCTCTTGAAAGTTTAAGATAGTGAGTCCCCAGTCCTGCCAAGGATGTGTTTGTATTACCTTTTAGTTCCTCAGACTCTCTGGTCTGGTTTTTTTTTTTTTTGAGTTGGAGTCTCACTCTGTCACCGAGACTGGAGTGCAGTGGCCATTGCACCCTCAACCCTGCACCCTCGACCCTCTGGGCTCTGGCAATCCTTCTGCCTCAGGCTTCCAAGTAACTGGAACTACAGGTGCGTGCTACCACGCCCGGCTGATTTTTTTATTTATTTATTGTAGAGATGAGGTCTCACCAAGTTGCCCAGGTGGGTCTCGAACCTGCAGGCTCAGGCGATCCACTCACCTCAGCCTCCCAAAGCGCGGGATTTCAGACTGAACCACTCACCCCGGCTTGGTTTTTTTGTTGTTGTTTCCTTTTTTTTTAGTTGGAGTCTCACTCTGTCGCCCAGGCTGGAGTGCAGTGGCATGCTCACGGCCACCACAGCCTTGACCTCCTGGACTCACATGATCCTTCCACCTCAGCCTCCCAAGTAGCTGGGACTACAGGCCTGTACCACCACGCCCGGCTAATTTTTTGATTTATTGTAGAGATGAGGTCTCGCCAAGTTACCCAGACTGGTCTCGAACCCCTGAACTCAGGCAATCCTCTCTCCTCCACCTCCCCAAGTGCTGGGATGACAGGCATAAGCGATCACGCCCGTCCTCTGCTCATGCTTAATTTCTTAAATTCTATCCGTTTCTGCTCCTAAAGTTCTATAATTGCAGGTTTCTTTGTTCTTTGATTCTAGAATTCATTCCTTCACAAAATACTTATTGGAGGTCAGGAGGATCTGTTGAACCCAGGAGTTTGAAACCAGCCTGGGCACCATAGCATGACCTCGTCTCTAGAAAGTGTCCAAAACTAAACTGGGTGTGGTAAAGTGCGCCTGTAGCTCCAGCTACTCAGGAGGCTGAGGCTGTGGTGAGCTGTGATTGTGCCACTGCACTCCAGCCTGAGCAACAGAGTGAGACCCTGACTCAAAAATAAATGAATAAATACATACATACTTAAATAAAATAAAAGTATGTTAGATCAAGTGCTGGCAAAGAGGTGGGGCAAGAAGAACTCACAGCCGGGTGCAGTGGCTCACACCTGTGATCCAGCACTTTGGGAGGCCAAGGTGAGAGGATTGCCTGAGCCCACAGGTTCGAGACCAACCTGGGTAATTGGCAAGTTGTTGTCTCTACTGTAAATCAAAAAATGTGCCGGACTCAATGCTCAGCCTGTAATCCTGCATTTTGGGAGACTGAGGTGAGTGAATTGCCTGAGCCCGTGGGTTCGAGACTCGCCTGGGCAACTTGGCGAGACCTCATCTC
>NW_007062044.1:6635-7623 GCF_000164805.1 Carlito syrichta
GCGCCTGTAGTTCCAGCTACTTGGAAGGTTGAGGCGGGAGGATCGCCGGAGCCCAGCAGGCTGAGGCTGTGGTGACTGGGAGTGGCCACTGCACTCCAGTCTGGGTGACAGAGTGAGACTCTCCAACTCAAAAAAAAACCAAAAACAAAACAAACCAAAAAAAAATTCAAAACTAGCCGGGCTCGGTGGCTCAGCCTGTAATCCTGCACCTTGGGAGGCTGAGGTGAGTGGATTGCCTGAGCCCGCGGGTTCAAGACCCGCCTGGGCAACTTGACAAGACCTCATCTTTACAACAAATTAAAAAAAAAAAATCAGCCGGGCGTGGTAGTGCACACCTGTAGTTCCGGCTACTTGGAAGGCTGAGGCGGAAGAATCGCCGGAGCCCAGCAGGTCGAGGCTGTGGTGGCCGGGAGTAGCCACTGCACTCCAGTGTGGGCGACAGAGTGAGACTCCAACTCAAAAAAAAAAAAAAATCAAAACTATAGTGGTCATAGGTAGAAAAGTATAAAGAAAATCAATAGCCCAGTGTGGTGGTTCATGCCTGTAATCCAAGCACCTTGGGAGTCTGAGATGGGAAGCTCAGTTGAGCCAGGGGTTAGAGACCAGCCTGGACAACATGTTGAGACTTCATGCCTACCATTTTTTTTTTAATTAGCTGGGTGTGGTGATGTGCACTGGTAGTTCCAGCTGCTTAGGAGGGTGAGGTGGGAAGATCCCTTGAGCCTAGGAGGTCGAGGCTGTGGTAAGCTATGATGGTGTCACTGCTCTCCAGCCTGGATGACAGAGCAAGACCTTATTTTTAGAAAATATAAATAAATGGAAGTGGGCAACATGGCGAGACTTCATCTCTACAATAAATGAAAACATTAAGCCAGGCTCGGTGGCTCAGCCTGTAATCCCGAGCCTTTGGGAGGCTGAGGTGAGTGGATTGCCTGAGCCCGCGGGTTCGAGACCCGCCTGGGCAGTGAGACCTCATCTCTACAATAAA
>NW_007062044.1:7764-10332 GCF_000164805.1 Carlito syrichta
AAGGCTGAGGCGGAAGGATCGCCGGAGCCCAGCAGGTGGAGGCTGCGGTGGCCGTGAGCGTGCCGCTGCACTCCAGCCTGGGCGACAGAGTAAGACTCCAACTCAAAATATATACATGAAAAAAGAAAAGCAAGGACATTATACCATAAAAGTCAGAATACAGACAGATACAGTGGCTCACGCCTATAATCCCAGCACTTTGGGAAATGGAGGCGAGAGGATTGCCTAAGCTCACGGGTTTAAGACCAGCCTGGGCAACATTGTGAGACCTCGTCTCTAAAATAAATCAAAAAATTAACTGGGCATGGTAGCACACACCTGTAGTTCCAGCTACTTGGAAGGCTAAGGCAGAAGGATCGCCCGAGTCCAGGAGGTTGAGGCTGCAGTGGCCTGAGTGTGCCACTGCACTCCAGCCTGGGCAACAGAGTGAGACTCTGATTCGAAAAAAATAGAATAGCTTGTGACAGGCTGGATGCGATGGCTCAAGCCTGTAATCCCAGCATGTTGGAAGGCCAAGGTGAGGGGATTGCCTCAGCCCATGGGTTCGAGAACAGCCTGGGCAACTTGGCGAGACCTCATCTCTACAATAAATAAAAAAATTAGCCGGGTGTGATAGCATGTGCCCGTAGTTCCTGTTCCTTGGGAGGCAGAGGTGGGAGGATCACCTGAGCTCAGCAGGTTGATGCTGGGGTGGCCGTGAGCATGCCACTGCACTCCAGCCTGGGCGACAGACTCCAACTTAAAAAAAAAAAAACACGTTGTATTTTAATTATCTGCAGCGCTCCATTTTCTGGTTCACCATTTGCATTGATTTGTTTTAAATCCTACGGTTCCAGATCTCTGTTCCTCAGATGACTTGGCTCTCCGGGGGCAGTTTCTGACCTGGCACGCAGGCCCCTGCGAGTCCCGCGAAAACCCACACGAAGAGACCCTGCGATCTTAAACACTGATTTTCCCAGAAGTGGTCAAACGTGGGGACCCTGTGTGACCACGGGGGGGGCTGAAGTGACAAGTTCAGGGGAAGGTAACGTTCAAAGCAGAGGCCACCGGTCAGTCCCACCCTCACCCCGCCTCCTGACAACACTCTTGGGACAACACTTCCACCCAGAGCCTGGCCCTCCCTGGGACCGCAGACTCAGCGCCCTGGGCCAGCCCCACCCTTTTCAGATGTGGGAACAGAGCCTGCCGGGGGACCGCAGTGCCGGGATTTGCTCCAGTTCACGACTCACTTATTGACCACCTCACTCCACAGGGATGAGGCGGTAAAGACAAGCCCCAATGTGCCCAATGTCGTGGGAACGTGTCAGAGGGTGGGGGTGGCCCCAACTGGCAAGGCGGCTGGGGACAAGAGAGATGGGTCCGCCGTGGCCCCGGCTCAAATGAGGAAGGGCCTGGCATGACCTTGGCTTTCTCAGGAGCCTGAGGGACTTTTGCATCTGTATTTTCAGGCCCTGGTGGCCACGGGGAGGCACCGACTTCCAGGGAAAAGGCTGGAGTTTCAGGAAAGGTACTGTCCCCTCCTCTCGGACGAGCTCCAGGCCCCAATCCAACACGGTGGGCTTGGGAAGGGGTTCCTAGATCAATGGGAGAGGCTTGCTCCCACTCGGGGAGTGGCTAGACTGATGGGGGAGGCAGGATCCCCTGACTCAAGCCTCAAGAAGTATCCATGAATCTGATGGAGGAGGCAGCCCCCCTCCCCCTCTTGGGGAGTTTATAGTTCCCAGTTTAATCCAGAGGACAAAACTTAATTGCACTGTCACAGAACTCATAGTCTGATGGAGGATCCAAGCTTCACGACTCAGGGGGCTCTAGCCTGAAGGAGGAGGCCAGAGCCAGCCCCAGACTCAGGGAGCTTTAGTAGGATGGTGGAGAATGTTCACTATCTCCAGGAAGCTCTAGGCTAGTCTAATACTCACGCAAATGTTCCCCTCAATTGAGAGCCGCTGTCCTAGACAGATGAGGGGGGCGTGTTGCCCCATCTTCAGGGAACTGAGAAGTGTCACCTGCTTTTAGAGATGTCTAATTTGCAGAGAAGTCACACCCTCACTCTCAGGGTGATCATGATCTGATAGAGGAGGACAAATGCCATTCTTTTTTTTTTGGAGTCAGGGTCTCATTTGGTCACCCAGGCTGGAATGCAGTGGCACACTCACAGCCACTGCAACCTTGACCTGCTGGGCTTGGGTGATCCCTCTGCCTCAGCCTTCCAAGTAGCTGGAATTACAGGTGTTTACCACCACACCCAGCTAATTTACTGACTTATTGTAGAGTCGAGGTCTCACCAAGTTGCCCATGCTGGTCTTGAACTCCTGGACTCAGGCAATCCTCTTGACTCCACCTCCCAAAGTGCTGAGATGACAGGCGTGAGTCACCGCACCTGGCTGGACAAATGCAATTCAAACCCTCACGAAACTCCTACACTGCCGGGGAACTTGTCCTCATCCTGGGGCCCTCCCAGTCTGATGGCAGAGGCCTTTCTCCCTGCCTTGGGGAGGTCTAGTCCCATGAGGGAGGCATCCCTCTCCTGCTGCTGAGGGCTTCTTCTTTCTTTTTTTTTTTTTTTTTTTT
>NW_007062044.1:10426-16377 GCF_000164805.1 Carlito syrichta
AACCCGCGGGCTCAGGCAATCCACTCACCTCAGCCTCCCAAAGGCGCGGGATGACAGGCTGAGCCACCAAGCCCGGCTGGCTTCTTTCTTACACCTTCTCCCTCTTCTCTGTGACCGAATGAACAGGGCAGGGGCTTCCCCTCCCCATCTTCGTGGTGAGTCCTAGAATCAGGGAACTTCAAAGGGAGGACACCATGGATCCCAACTGGGACTTCCCTTTAATTGTCAGCCAAGCCCAGGGCCTTCCTGGGGGCCAGACAGGACTGCCCCTCAGATTGGTGTGCACCTGTCACCTCGGCCCCCATGACACTTGACTATCAGTGTGCCAGGCTCCCGGGGGGCTTTCCAGCCTGACCCCACCAGGGCCCTACCCTGGGAAGGAGGAGTCTATCCCCACCTCACAGATGAGGCCTGGTGCTCACCAGGGGCCACATGGCTGGAAGCTGGAGAATGGAGAAGACCCAGATGGGCCTGGATCCAGAGCCCTTGCTCCTTACAAATGAGGCCCAGGGTAGAGACGGGGAGAGGGACAGGGGTGAGGATAAGATATGAGGATGGTCGGGCTCGGTGGCTCAGCCTGTAATCCCGCGCCTTGGGAGGCTGAGGTGAGTGGATTGCCTGAGCCCGCGGGTTCAAGACCTGCCTGGGCAACTTGGCGAGACCTCATCTCTACAATAAATCAAAAAATCAGCCGGGCGTGGTAGCGCGCACCTGTTATTCCGGCTACTCGGAAGGCTGAGGCGGAAGGATCGCCGGAGCCCAGCAGGTCGAGGCTGTGGTGGCCAGGAGCACCACTGCACTCCAGTCTGGGCGACAGAGTGAGACTCCAACTCAAAAAAAAAAAAAAAAGATACGGGGATAAGATGGGTGATGGGGGTGAGAATGGGATGGGGGATGATGGGATGGGTCGGGGATGTGGGTGAGGTTGGGGTGTGCAGCCTTCACTCACTGCCAGGCCACAGGGCCAAGGGCTTTCCTGCAGACTCACTGAAACTTCTCAGCCATCACATTTTTCTCACCGGCATCATGCTATGAGTCGAGAGAGAAACCGAGGCCCAGAGATGGGATGAGCCCCTGGTGCAACCGACTCCCACTGCCAGGTCATCGGACTTGGAAGCCTGAGGTCACAGACCGTGCCCTCCGGAAGGAAAGCCGACGCTCTTGTGGCATCAGGCATGCAGAAGGTCTGTGGGGTGCCACTCCTCAGAAGGGAAGGGGCATGTGGGAGTGGGCAGAGCACCCACCAGGCTGGATGCTGGTTCCACGGAGAGCCCCCATCACAGAGTCCCACATTGCTGGGGCAGTTGCTGGCTGGAGACTGCCCAGGAGACCGCCTCGGAGTCGGAGTCTCCCTCTGTCGCCCAGGCTGGAGGGCAGTGGCACGCTCCCGGCCACCACACCCTCCACCTGCTGAGCTCAGGTGATCCTTCCGCCTCAGCCTTCCAAGTAGCTGGAACGACAGGTGCGTGCCACCACACCTGGCTAATATTTTTATTTATTGTACAGATGAGGTCTTGCCACGTTGCCCGGTCTGGTCTCGAGGCTGTGAGCTCAGGCAATCCTCTTGCCTCAGCCTCCCAAAGTGCTGGGATTACAGGTGTGAGCCAACACACCCGGTCAACACCTTTCTTAAACAGGATCTGAGCTGTGTGTCTCAATGCTGCAGCTCCCATATTCTACATGAATAATAACAATCTTTTTATTTTTATTTTATTTTTTGAGCTGGAGGTGCACTCTATCACCCAGGTTGGAGGGCAGTGGCATGCTCCCGGCCACCGCAGCCTCAACCTGCTGGACTCAGGCAATCCTTCCGCCTCAGCCTTCCAAGTAGCCGGAACCACAGGTATACACCACCCCCACCTGGCTGATTTTTTTATTTATTGCAGAGACGAGGTCTCACCAAGTTGCCCAGGCTGGTCTCGAACCTGTGGGCTCAGGCAATCCTCTCGCCTAGGCCTCCCAAAATACTGTGATTACAGGTGTGAGCCACTGCGCCCAGCTTCCAACAATCATTTAAAAAGACCATCTCCTGCTTACTGAGAACTTCCTCTGTGCCTGCACCAATGTGTGCTACTTTATTTGACTCGTTCAACAACCCTGTGAGGCATGCACTGTTTTTTACCCCATTTTATAGGTGAAGAGACCAGGGCCCAGAGAGGGTGAACCACCTGCCCAGGGTCACACAGCTGGTACATGGCAGAACTGGGACTCAAACCCAAACAGTTGAGCCAGTGCCCATTTACAGAGAGGACACCAGGGCCCAGCATGATGCTGCCTGTCCACTGTCACCACAGTGGGACCCCTCAGACCTTCCTTCATACACCCAACCTTCCCAGACCCCCTGTCAGGGCCGGTGACATTCTCCAACCATCTCCCACCACTGCCTCACCCCTGCCTGACCAAGGCAGCTGGGGGAGGAGGGTGGTGAGGACGTCCAGTCTCCCAGGCCCGCCAGGAGAGGGTGTCGCAATCCTCTGACTCAGCGTCCTGCGTGCAGACCCAGCAAGAGGCAGAAAAGGGAAGATTAAGTCTTGGCCCGGGACGCAGATGGGCTGATGCTGCTCCGTGCCAGGAGTTACAGCAGCTGCCAAGGCCCCAGGGTGGGGAGGAAGCAGGAGGCCAGGCCATGCTCCAGGAAGCTGGCCTGCATTCACCCCAGGGTGGGGCAGGGGAGCCTGGGGAAGCAGAGCAGCGGGCAGATCCAGGGTGGACTTTCAGCCCAGAACCAGACTGGAGGCTGCCTGAACTTGGGCAGGTCCCTCCCCATTTGGGTCCAGAGCCTCTCTTTTCCTCCGTGGAACTCACTTGCTCCCCCTGAGCCCCCCTGGAGGCGCTTGTGACTGTTCCTCCTCCAGGGACCTCTGAGTCTCGCTCTGTCCCCTCTCGCTGCAATGTGACCCTCCCTCCACCTGCTGGACCCTCCCCGTACCTGGAGACAGCAGCAAAGTGCTACAGAGTAAGGATATTGTGTATCTCTGTGGTTGCCCTTGGACACATGACTTTCCCTCCTGGTACCTCAGTTTCCCCATCCAAACCATTCCTTTCTGGGATAGGGGAGGAGAATTACAGCTGGAAGGGAACACCTGTGTTCTCTGGGACTAATGACCACCCTCCCAGGTCAGCAGGGTGCTGGGCTCACAGAGACCTGACTTAAAGTCTCAAATCCCCCTAATTCCTCGCTGTGTGACCCAGGCAGTGACTTTCCCTCTCTGTGCCTGTTTCCTCCTCTGTAAAACGGGGATTTTCCCTGAATTTTCTTCTCAGGGTGTTGCAAGTATTTGGCAGGCCAGTTCTTAGGGGGAGCTCAGCCAGAGCGAACGGGCCCATCGTATTCCCTCTGTGGGTAATAAAAGGTGACAAGGAGTTCCTGGCCTGATGGATAGGGCTAGGGTAAGATCGACAGTGTGGAGATAGGAAAGGACATCATTCATTCATTTCACACACTGATCTCATTTAATCTGCTCAGTAATCTTATGAGGCAGGAGGAACTGGTATCCTCCCCAATTATTTGTTTTTTGTTTTTGCTTTTTTGAGTTGGAGTCTCACTCTGTCACCCAGGTTGGAGGGTAGTGGCATGCTCCCAGCCATTGCAGCCTTGACCTACTGGGCTCAAGTGATCCTTCTGCCTCAGCCTTCCAAGTAGCTGGAGCTGCAGGCACACACAACCATGCCCGGCTAAATCTCCAATTACTAAAGTCACAATGAAGGCATGGAGAGGGAAAGCTACCTGCCCAAGGTCATACAGCCAGCCCTTGGAAGAGTCAGGGCTCAATCCTCCGTAAACTCAGTCCGGCATATTGAATCTTATTTCCTCCATTGAGATGGGTCTTGCTGTTGAAAAATAGTATATTGTGCTGGGCCCGGTGGCTCACACCTGTAATCCCAGCACTTTGGGAGGCTGAGGCGAGAGGATTGCCTGAGCCCAGAGACTCAAGACCAGCCGGGGCAACTTGGTGAGAACTTGTCTCTACAATAAATCAAAAAACTAGCTGGGCGAAAGACTGATGCAGAAGGATCACCTGAGCCCAGTCGGTCGAGGCTGCAGTGACCGTGAGCGTGCCACTGCACTCCAGCCTGGGCGACAGAGTGAGACTCTCACTCAAAAAAAAAAAAGAAAGAAAGTTGTATATTATAATGATCGTAAAAATACTAGCAACTGCATTGCGTTAAGCACTTGCTGTACACCAGGCCCTGTGGGACAGAGGCATAGTCTCTGGATGTGGTCCACTTTACAGATGCGGAAACTGAGGCTCCATAAGGTTAAGTAGTAAGTAGCTGCCTGGAAGTCACAAAGCGAGTGAGCAGGAGACGAGACTTGCACCCAGGCCTCGGTTTGAAGCAAAGCAGGGCACGGTCCAGAGACGGAGCCAGATGGGAACTTAGGGCCTGTCCACCCTTTCCCCTTTTTTTCTTGTTTGAGTCGGGAGTCTCACTCAGTGCCCAGGCTGGGGTGCAGCAACATGATCGTGCCTCACCGCAGCCTCGATCTCCCGGGCTCGGGCGATCCTTCCGCCTCAGCTTCCCGAGTAGGTGGGACTACAGGCGTGCGTCACCATGCCCGGCTAATATTATTTATTTTTTATTTGGTAGAGATGAGGTCTTGCTGTGTTGCTCAGGCTGGTCTCAAATTCCTGGGCTCAAGCAATCCTCCCACTTTAGCCTCCCAAAGTGCTGGGATTATAAGTGTGAGCCACCAAACCCAGCCTTTTTTTTTTTTCTTTTGTAGAGACGGGGTCTCACAGTGTTGCCCAGGCTGGTCTCAACTCTTGGTCTCAAGCAATTCTCTCTCCTCGGTCTCCCAAAGTGCTGGGCATGAGCCATCACACTCTCCCTCTGCTTAGAAGGGGAATGAGGCGCCCAAGAGCAAGAAAGCTGCCCTAGGCCCATGGACTTCCAGCCGGGACTTCTCTTCCTTCTTGAGAACTTGACCAGGTGGATTCCTGACCCTTTCTCCCCCCAGGAGGAGCCGGGTGGGGGAATAAGCGGCAGGAAGGAGGGGAAGATCTGAGCAGGTACAAAGGGGGTCCTGGGTGAGGGAGAGTGGTCAGACACCAAGCAGGACTTCCGGGCCTTCTCTGGAAGTTTCTGAGACTCCTCCAGAGGCTGCCCCTGCCGGCGGAGGCCCTCCAGAGCTCCAGGCCCAGAGAGGGGAGACCCTGGTCCCCCCCACCCGGGGGGCAAGGAGCGGGGAGGGAAGGGGGGCCATCCTGGTTCCGCATCCTCCATTCCCGACACTGGAGGGAGGCCGCTGTGGGAGCTGGGACTTTCCTGAGCAGCAGAAGATTCTGGGAAATCAGAGACAGCTGCAGGGCGGGGCTGACTCCGCCGCCTCCCTCCCCTCCCCTCCCCTCCCCTCGTCCCTGCTGGCCCTGAGTGGCCTCTCCCCCCTGCAGCCCAAGGGGGCCTCCTCACACGGTTCTTCCTCCCGCAGACCTTCGCCCCGACCCTTCCTCCTCCCTTAGAACTTGCCTCCACCCTCAGACCCTCTCCAGATTTCCTCCTCCCTCAGACCCCAACTCCCTCCTCCTCCTTCAGAGCTGCTACTCCTCACTTCGTCCCCTTAGACTTCCTCAGACTGTGTCCCCTCCCTCGGATTCTCTCCCCCTCCCGAGACCCTCACCTCCTCCCTCAGACCCTGCCCCCCAGACTTTCACCTTGTCCCTCAGACCCTCACCGCCTCGGTGAGAGACCCTTGCCTCCTCCCTCAGACCCTCACCTCCTCAGCGAGGCCCTTGTCTTCTCCCCAGACCTTCACCTCCTCCCTCAGACGCTCGGCCCCTCCAAAAGACCCTTCCCCCCTCCCTCAGACTCTCACCTCCTCCCTTAGACCCTCTGTCCCCTTGTCCCTCGGCCCTGTCTTCCGCCGTCGGGTCCTCCGCCCTCAGACGCTTTGACGCAGCCTCCACCACCCCAGAACGGCCCGCCCGGCCCCTCGAAGCCCCCCCGCCGCG
>NW_007062045.1:0-1520 GCF_000164805.1 Carlito syrichta
ACGCATGCATGTGCACACAACACACACACACACACACACACACACACACACTCATTCCCTCTCACAGGGCCACCCACTCACTGGCAAAGAAGAGCCTCAGAGAGGACCAGGTCACCCACCTTTTGGGCCTGATGCCACCCTCAACCCAAACCCATGGGGAAGTGAGTCCCATTCACTTCCGCTGCCAACCACTCCAGTCCATGTGCCCCACCCCACCGATGATTCTGCCATTCACCCCAAATCCCCCCTTCCCATGAACCTTGAAAGGGGTGTCCAGTCAAGAAAAACATCCTTCACTTTTTTCACTTTTTTATTAATCAAATGATACAAAACAACCATCATTCTGTAAATGCCCAAGCACCCAGTTGGTCCTCTCACCCCGATGTCACACCCTCCTCAGCCTCTTCCCTAGCCCTAGTCTCCCTCCTCCCCGGCCCTAGCCCAGGACCAGAGTTCCAGAGGAGGCTGGGGCAGAGCTGGAGGACAGAAGGGAGAGCAGTGGACGGACGGCTATGGCTAGGACTCAGGGAAGAGATGAGGAGGGGTAGCTTCTTAAAGACCCTGTTTAGTGCCAAATATCCAGCCATGTTCCCATTCCCGTCTTCAGATCATTTCCCACTTCCTCTCTATCCTCCCTCCACTACCAAATTCCTTGTCCCTTACACCCCCTTTATCCCTCCAGCATACCTCAGTATCCATTTATGACCCAACCCACCCCCTGGGCCTCCCTCTGGTGGGGACTCCTGGACCCACGGAAGTGCAGAAATCCTGGGGAAGGACCCTGACTCTTGCAGAGGCGAGGAAGGTGCAGATTGGGGAAAGGGGTGGTGGTGGAGGAGAGTTTTATTTCCAGGCCCACAGTCTCTCCCTGACACCCCCCAAGGACTCCAGGGCGAGTTCTCAACTCCCCTGGACGGGGCTCTCTAGCTTCACACTCTTGGCGGCTTCTCCAATCAGCTCCCAGAAACTCCCGAACTCCAGCTTAGTGTTGTTACAGCTGCCCAGGTTGGCAATTTTCTCTTCCAGCCCACAATTGCTCTGAGGGGAGGGAAGACACCCGGTTCAGCGAGGCAGCACCTTCGAATCTTCCCACCCCACCCTGCTCAGGGGCGGGCAGCAGGACCTAAGCCTACCTGGCACTAGCAAGGGGGAAAGGCTGGGGGTTACTAGTGCCAGTGTGGATGGGGTCTTGGAGCACTTGCTTGGGAAGTTAGGGTACTGGCTGGGGGGGTTGGGGTCCACTCCCTCAGTACCGGCATGAGGTGGGGCAGCTGCTGGGTGACCAAGTCCCGTAGCTCAGAGGGGGTCAGTGTCTCCTTTCCCCCCTCCACGGAGTACTGGTGGAAGTTCTTGATGAGGGTCTCAATGGCCCTCTCCACATCGCTGAATTCCTGGGCATCCTGAGAGCAGGGGACATCACCCATGTGAGGCAGCTCCTACCACCCTGTTTCCCCAGGAGCCTGGCAAAGCCAGTAAGGCAGCTGAAAGGCACATGAGCTACCACCCACTCCAGAGCCCAG
>NW_007062046.1:0-3767 GCF_000164805.1 Carlito syrichta
ACACACGCGCACACACACACACACACACACACACACACACACAGAGGCATATTTTTGTGTTGCTGAGTATTTGGGGTTTGCTTGCCCATGACAGCGGGCTCCTGGGCCACGAGGGGGTGCGGGGGGGGCCGCTGGGCTGTCGGTTATCGGATTAGGGGTCAAATGGAGAACGGCTGAAGCCCTTGCGGGGACTCCGGGCTGGGGAGAGGAGGAGGGAGACTGCGACTTTGCATTTCAGCTGCTTTGCACGCAGGGTTCCCGGGGAGCAAAGTGGCTTTGGATCACGTCGCAGTAACATGCTTAAAATTCTTGACAACTGCAAAATAAACCGCTACTTTCATTTTCCTCACCCCTCCCCTTTCTTTCTGCCCTTGTGTGTTTATTTTGATGGGGAGGTGGATGGGGGGGACGTGTATCAGGGACCAGTGTCAGGCCTGCAGAAATCTACCCTCCACAGCCACAGCTCGATAGCTTTGGGTTCATGAAGACAGAGCAGGGCCTTATATGTCACTCCCCACCTGGAGGCCGAAAAGCTGGCTTTTTTTTTTTTTTTTTTACACCGTGTTCCCCTCCCTTTTCCCTTGCAAGATATAACACGTGGGAACCCGAGGAGAACATCCTGGATCCCAGGCTGCTGATCGCCTTCCAGAACAGGTGAGCGTCCCCCAAGCGGCCACCGCCCCGCCGCCGGTGACCGTATATGGGAATGGAAAAGTGGGCAGCGCAGCAATATGAAAGGGGAAAGGGCGGGGGAGGAGGGCCGGCAGGAATCTCCCCCCACCCGCCTGAACAGTGCGGGCTGCGGCCCTGACTCCTCTAACCAGTGTCCTTGGCGGTTGCTGCA
This sequence comes from Carlito syrichta, assembly GCF_000164805.1. NCBI lineage: Eukaryota > Metazoa > Chordata > Mammalia > Primates > Tarsiidae > Carlito > Carlito syrichta. The sequence continues at coordinate 845 of NW_007062046.1, forward strand.
GCTTAGGGGTGGGGGCGGGGCAGGGCTTGCGTTTTGGGGGAACTTCGGGAAGGGAGCATTCGGGTGGCCCCGCAGCTGCCCGGAGAACTCGAGGCTGAGCCTGGTTCCCTGCGGGCTCCTCCTGTTGCAACCTTGGAGCCCCACCCCTGGAGCCTAGGTGTTGCTTTCCTGCAGCCACTGGCCGCTTGGCACCCGCACCTTGGCGGTGCAGCTCTGAGGACGCTGGCGTTGTGAAACCGCCCAGACGTCACGGAACTGAACTTAACCTGTTGGCGGCTGGAGAAAAGTTGACAAGGCCTTAAGTCCGCACCCTCACCCCCCAGGGAGTTTGGGATTGGCAGAGAGTAGACTCTGTCTGGCGCCGCGGGGTTGCCCTTCACACCCCCCACTGGGCCATTGGGTGGGGCATAGTGCTCTATCCTGAGGACAGGGGGCGTGGGGTGGGCGTTCCTGGTGGTGGAGGGGGGGGCTTCTTCCGAGGGGCTTATCCTCGTGCGCACAGATGCTTGTCACGCTGCAGCTGCTGCAGCTGGATTCGCTGCTGGTGGCTGTGGTTCTCTGTTTCGGGGAGGGTGGAAGGGGGAAGGGAGAGGAGGGAAGGAGCCGCCGAGTCCTCGGAGCTCGGCCACCCGCTGCCTTCCATCTCTCCTCCCCTTTTATTTTGCATTATTTCCTGTGGTGCGTTTGGCGCTAAAACTGCAAACTGTAGACCCTCTGAGCTAGCGGCCGGCGGGGAAGTTGCTCTCCTGCAACGCCGGGGGGCGCCCAGCAGGGATCCTGCCCCAACTCCACCTGGGAGTTCACCACCCTGTAACCATGTCAGCGGCTGATGCCATGTTGCATAATGGGTCCCTAAAGAATTAAAATGCAGGCTGTTGCAATGCCATGCAACTTCAGAGTCAGGCCCCGCCACCGCCCCAGGGCATGGCAGAACTCCCCTGGGTTAGCCCATGGCGGTGGGGGGTCCGCGGGGGTAGAGACTAGGGTTGCTGGACAGCCGGTTTCTGGCCTTGAAATGGGCTGCAATTTTGGCAAACACAGGAGAGAGGCGCCCCCTTCTCCCATGGAGTAGTGCCCAGCATGATCCGCCCCCCACCCCCACCCCCAGGCGCGAGTCACCCTTAGTCTGGCCTGCAGGCGGAACCCTGGAGGCTGTAGTGACCGGTTCCTCCTCCCGTGGGCTTTATTAATAGTTTGGACACTGAGGCTGCCGGGAGCCGGTGCTCCAACCAGGTGATGGTGCTTCCCAGCTTAGCCCCGCCCCCCTGCTCTACTGGCTAGCAGAGCCCCTTCACCAGGTGGCTACTAATCTGGCCAGACCCTGGCCTCGGTGGCCCGCCCCCGCCCCCAGCCCCTAATTGGCTCATTTGCTGCTATGTAAACAAGGGTGCAGCCCCTCCCCCTGTTTAGTGCCTGCCCTTTAAGAAAACGAGTCCTCCCTTCTGCCGGAGGCACTCGTTATCTGAATCTTAATGAGGTCATTAGCATCCCGGGCTTCTGATGGGGAGGGATGAGGTCGCCCACACCTCATTTGGACTTGTCTGTATACCCAGGACCCCCGCATCCACTGCGCTTTGCATAGAGCCGCCCAACGGTTGCATAGAGCCACCCAAGGTCGTTGGGCGCCAGTGCTGGAGGTCCAGCCCCAAGCTTCCACCTCCTGAGCATAGAGGAAGGCTTCAGGAGTGCAGAGTGCGGGTTTGGGTGCTGACATCAGAGATGGGGGGGGTGCCTTTGCCGAGGACCCCTTGGGCAAAGGAGAGTTGGTACGAGGGTAAAGCAAGTGCTGGGACCTGACGAGGCGACCTTCTGCCCGAAGCCCTTTATTCCTGTGTCCTGCTGGCCCCTGCCTGATGCTCTCTGAAGGTGGGAGGCATCACGGAGGACTCTGGGATTGTCGAGGAGAGGCGACCCTGAGGCTAACAGCACTGCCCTCTGTTCCCTCCCCGCAGGGAGCGGCAGGAGCAGCTGATGGGATATCGGAAGAGAGGGCCGAAGCCCAAACCGCTGGTGGTGCAGGTGAATATGAGCGCGGGTCCCGGGGCGCCCACCAGACTTCCCTTGACACTGCCACCAGAGCTGCCTCCAGGCCCAGAGGGTGGGGGGATTCCTCCAGAGCGCCCCAGCTTGCTTCCTCTCTACTAGACCGCCCCATCCCACCCCCATGACGCAGCCGCGGGCCTGGTGGGGACTGGGACGCTCCGGATGCTCCCAGCACACCGGGGGGCCGGCCTTCTCCCTCCTCTCACCCATCCCCTTCCTTCAGGTACCTACCTTTGCCCGTCGCTCCAATGTACTGACCGGACTCCAGGACTCCACTGACAACCGCGCCAAGCTGGATCTGGGCGCGCAGGGCAAGGGCCAGGGGCACCAGTACGAGCTCAACAGCAAGAAGCACCACCAGTACCAGCCACACGGCAAGGAGCGGGCGGGCAAGCCCCCACCCCCGGGCAAGAGCGGCAAGTACTACTACCAGCTCAACAGCAAGAAGCACCACCCCTACCAGCCCGACCCCAAAATGTACGACCTGCAGTACCAGGGCGGCCACAAGGAGGCGCCCAGCCCCACCTGCCCGGACCTGGGTGCCAAGAGCCACGCCCCTGACAAGTGGGCCCACGGCGCGGGGGCCAAGGGCTACCTGGGAGCGGTGAAGCCCCTGGCGGGTGCGGCCGGCACTGCGGGCAAAGGCTCGGAGAAGGGGCCCCCCAACGGCATGGCGCCGGCCCCCAAGGAGGCCGTGACGGGCAACGGGATCGGGGGCAAGATGAAGATCGTCAAGAACAAGAACAAGAACGGACGCATCGTGATCGTGATGAGCAAGTACATGGAGAACGGCATGCAGGCGGTGAAGATCAAGTCCGGCGAGGCGGCCGAGGGCGAGGCGCGCTCCCCCGGCCACAAGAAGCGCGCCGCGGAGGAGCGC
>NW_007062046.1:4190-4395 GCF_000164805.1 Carlito syrichta
GCCGACCGGACTTTTAGAAAGGCGGCGGGCGCCGAGGACAAGAAGGCGGAGGCGCCCTCCAAGAGGAGGGAGGAGGAAGCGCCGGGGGCCGGGGACCCGCAGCCCCAGGACGCTGGCTCCCGCAAGCTCTCCCCGACCGCGGAGGCCTTTGGCGAGCAGCCGCTGCAGCTCTCCACCAAGCCCGACCCGCTGGCCTGGGACCCGG
>NW_007062046.1:4477-5982 GCF_000164805.1 Carlito syrichta
GGGGCTTGGCACCCGGGGCTTGGCCCCCGGGGCCTGGGGCCGGCTCCCCGCTGGCCGACCGCGGGCGATCCGAGCTGGTCCCGAGGGGGAGGGCACCCGAAACCCAGGGAGCTGCGGCCCTTCTGCGGGCGGCTGTCGGCGCCGGCGAGAGGCGCCCGGCCCGGCCCGGCTCTGCTCCTTCCACACGGTGCCTGCGGGTCTTGCCCTCACCTGTCCCTTCCCCGCGGGAGACGAGAGCTGCGGCCCCTCCCCTCCCCTGAGGACCTCTGGAACTGACAGGGCAGCCACGCGCGGCGGTCTCAGAGTTATAGTATTATATTTTAACCGTGCTAACTTGTCAAGTGCTGACTCTACTCCCGTTTGTACGTGGTGTTATTATTGAAATGTATTGTTTGAGCTCAAAAGGCCCGGCTACCCCCTTCGGGCTGCTATATATATATTTATTTGTAGGTATTTATATATTGAAATATAAAAACCTAGATTTATGGAGTTTCCTCTAGATCATGTTATATTCTATATCAGACAAACTTATTTTCGGTTGACCTTTCTTCCCCTCCATTCAGTATTTCGGTTGATTTCATTGCCTCCCCTTCTTCTCCACTTCCAGGAACTGCAATACCAGTAACCTTGGTATATATTTTTTGATACTGTACACATGGATGTGTTGTTTCTATGTGCAAAAAAAAGTTTGTTAAAAGCTAAACGAGCTCTCTAGAAACTGCTGCTACTAGAAATGTCTAAACTATAAGCTTCCAATTATTACCTGCTTGAATGTACATATTAAATGGAGATGTCGAAGGTGCATTTTTGCTGTTTGAGACGAGCGCAGGGGCACCGTCAGAGGTGAGGGGGGCGACTGGACCCCTCTCCCCACCCACTTCGCCCCAGGTCTGCGGTGCAAAACGCTGCGTCCTGCGCTGAGCCTCTGCGGGAGCAGAGTGGACCGGTTTCGCGGGCTGCGGTGCCCGCGCTGGAGGAGTGACCCCGCTCCCCGGGAAGTCGGAGAGGCGCTCGGCTGGAAAGGGGAATTCCTGCGGGGAGGGGGTGCGGAGCCATCCCCGCCCCCAGAGCTTTCTGGCCCGCGGTGCCCACCGCGCTGGCAAACCGTGGGATCTGGGTCGCGGAGAAGGGGGTGCAGGGGAGAGCGGCGCAAGCTCGCGGGTGAGGCTGGCCGCACCCGCCCCGCTGCGGCTGACCTTTGTCCCTTCCCACCCCCCACCCCCCCACGGAGCGCAACACACCCATTCGCAGGCCCTGGCGGGGCCGGGTTGCTCCTCCGTAATCCCTGCCCGGTAGGGCAGGTTCCGCGGGGCGGGGGACCCCCACCCGCTCCAGCGTCCCTCGCTGGCATCGCCGGCCCCGCCCGGCCGAGAGAGCCGCGGAGGCTCTTTCTCTGTCAGGCGCTCTCCCCGGAAACCACCAGGCCAGAGGCTCCGACTGGAGGCGCGGCGAGCTCAGCCAGGGTGGGGGGCGGGGGGCTTCCTGCGAGATGGAGGGGAAGGGGG
>NW_007062047.1:0-3083 GCF_000164805.1 Carlito syrichta
ATCCGAATATCACATGTTCTCACTCATATAATGGACCTTGAACATCCAATGCAATACTATGAGAAAATGACTGATGGTACTGGGAAACTATGGGGGGGAGGGGGAGGGGATTAACAGTATCAAATATCTGTCGGGGGATGGGAAAACACTTCTTATCTACAGGGAGCCTGAATGAAACGTCATTGTACACCTAACCCTTAACTGTACCCCACAAAACCATAATAAAAAATACTAATGAAAAAAAATGTTAATGAAAAAAAAAAAAAAAAAAAGTAGCCTTATGTCTACCATTCTGCTCCCAGGAAATTAAACACCCCCGCCAAAAAAAGGTGCGAACACAGGTCCCATCAGTACTGTACATAAATGCCATGGGGGCTTGATTCATAGCAACCCAGACCGGAAACAACCCAAACACCCATCAGCAGGAGAATAAGCCTCTGTGGCCTTGCCACACCGCTCAGGAACACCCAGTCACAAAAAGGTAGCCTTGCAAAGACACAATGAACAGGCATCAGGAGAATCACTGTGTGGAGGAAACCAGGCAAAAGAAGGACGCACGCTGTGTGGTTCTGTTTACGCCACGTTCAAGAACAACTATTCATCATAAAATACAGCAGACAAGGGGGGCCCAAGGGCTGGGAGTTGGGCGAGGGGCTGGAGAAGGAAGAGACGGACAGAGGGAAGAATTACAAAGGAGCACAAGAAAGCTTCTGAGAGTGACCGGCACATTCACTATCTGAATTTATGATTATAACGTGTGAGTGTACTCGTAAACATATGGCAAAACTTATCAAATTGCATAATTTTTTTTCTGAGACATGCTCTCAGTCTGTCAGCCATGCTGAAATGCAGTACCACAATCATAGCCCACTGCAGCCTCAAACTCCTGGGTTCAAGTGATCCTCTCACCTCAGCCTCCCAAGTAGCTGAGACTACAGGCGTGTACCACCGTACCTGGCTATTTTTTTTTTTTAGTAGAGACTGGGTCTTACTGTGTTGCTTAGGCTGGTCTTGAAATCCTAGCCTCAAACAATCCTCCTGCCTCGGCCTCACAAAGCACTGGGATTACGGGTGTGAATCCAGCCTCAAATTGCATACATTAAATACACACAGTTTACTATATTTCAGCTATACTTCAATAAAACTGTTTAAAAAAAAATAAACAGGAGCTGAATTAAAGTGAACACCCACTGGCAAGTGAGACCCCAACTCAAAAACAAAAGAAAGAAAAAAATGGGTTTACGATAGAAATACAAAGACTTTGGGTCTACTGCAAAACGCCACTGGGAACAAAACTCACCCCCGGTGGCTGCCACCACTGTAGTTGGCACCTTCCTGAGTTCCTAAGTGACTCTTGGGAGTATTTCACTGTCTTTGTTATTTTGTACCAGTTTTTGTTTGTTTGTTTGTTTGTTTGTTTTTTGAGATGGAGTCTCATTCTGTTGCCCAGGCTAGAGTGCAATGGCACGCTCATGGCCACCACAGCCTCGACCTCCTGGGATCAGGTGATCCTCCTCCCTCAGTCTCCCAAGTAGCTCTTTTTGATTTATTGTAGAGACAAGGTCTTGCCATGTTGCCCAGGTTGGTCTCAAAGCCCTGGTGTCAGGCAGTCCTCTTGCCTCAGCCTCCCAAAATGCTGGGATGACAGGTGTGAGCCACTGCGCCCAGACTGCACCAAAATGTTGACTCTGAAGATTCCTGTACCCCCAAAAGATGGGAAAGCAGTGTCTGCCTGACTGCCATGATCTGAAAGGAGCTAGCCATCATGTCAACAACTCTGCCTCCAGCTGGACCAACCTGAGGCACATGGAACTGGGAATGCTTCCCCAGAATCCTCCTGTCCACCCAACCCTTTCTCCATCACCACTCCTCCTTCCCCCCCCCAAGAACAAGCCAATCTTCCCTCCCCTGCTTTGTTTCCAACATTCTCAGTGTGACTCGCTGTCTCTGAGGTGCTTTGATACTCACCGTTTCCCACGGGTCGGAGGCCCAGGCCGCTCCCTCTGGCTGAAGAAACCAGTGTCCTCAAAAGGAGGGGGAAAGGCCACAGGAAGGTCACAGAAGTTAGGACACAGTTAAAACATTTATGCTTAGCAAATTATTGCTGTGAACACACATATACAAATGCAACACAGTATGATTGTATTTCATGGATATTATATGCACATGTTTGTGTGTGCATAATTTTTAAAGTCTAAATTTGAGGCCGGACATGGTGGCTCACACCTGTAATTCCACCACTTTGGGAGGCTGAGGTAGGAGGGTTGCTTGAGGTTAATAGTTCATGACCAGCCTGGGCAACATAGCAAGCCTTCATCTCTACAAAAATAAAAATTAAAAAAAAATGAACTTGGCATGGTGGTTTGCACTTGCAGTCCCAGCTACTCAGGAGGCTGAGGTGGGAGGTTCACCTGAGTCCAGAAAGTCAAGGCTGTGGTGAGCCATGATCACGCCACTCACTCTAGCCTGGGCAACAGAGTGAGATCCCAACTCTAAAAAAAAATTTAAATTTGAGGCAATTTGAGAATAGGAGGTCAAAGAGCCACCTTGCCTCCCTCCCCATCTCCTATCACTCCCCTCCCTGTCCACATCTGTAAGGTACTTGCTCTTAAAGCCTCTGTGCAAGCCCAGGAAGAGCACTGGGTGTTGTTATGAACCCTGCTTGATACAGAAGACTCCCAAAGCCGGGAGCTGTGGTCACTAGAGATGGGCTGGGCAGGACCTACACCAGGCCTGCACTCCACACACCACAGCTCTCCCCAGGGCCTTGTCTGAGGCCATTTTGCACGCTGCAAAAAAGCCATGTACTGGGTTGTTCACAGAGAAAGGAAATGTATTTCTCATAGTTCTGGAGCCCAAGAAGCCCAGGGTCAAGGACCTGCCTCTGAGGAGGGGCTTCTTGCTGCATCCATCCATAGGAGAATGTGAGGGGATGGATGGGGACAAAAGAGAGAGGAGAGAGAGAAGGGGGGAGAGAGGGAGAGAGAGAGAGACAAGAAAGATGAGAAGAGGGGAGGAGAGAGGGGAGGAGGGATAGGAAGACAGCGGGGGAGGAGGAGAGAGAGGGGGGAGAGAGAGACGAC